>NW_024967539.1:0-3414 GCF_019238085.1 Lagopus leucura
CCCCCCCTACATGGCATCAGCCCTGTGCCACCCCAAAGGTGCCATTACATATATGCCACCCCATCAGTGCCAGTCCCTATGTGCCACCCAAAGGTGCCATCCCCATAAGTGCCACCCCCAAAATTCCATCCCAAAAAGTGCCATCCTCCTATGTGGCATCACAGCTGTGCCACCCCAAAGGTGCCATCCCCATAAGCGCCATTCCCTCTGTGCCACCCCAAAAGCGCCACCGTCCTCCATGACGTCGCACCTCTGCCACCCCCCAAGGCCCCCCCCCCCCCAAATTGTGCCCCCCCCTCCCCCAGCTGGGGGCCCACCGAGTAGAAAGCCTCCTCAAAGACCAGCAGCGGCCCTGAGAAGCCGACGACGAGCAGAGGCTGGGCGCTGAGCAGGCTGAAGAGCAAACACTGCACGCAGGTGGAGACCAGCAGCTCCGAAACCCCCATCATCCCGCGGGTCTTCTCACCTGGGGACACAGCTGGGTGTCATTTGGGGGGGGGGATGCAGGTGGAGCCCCAACCCCCAGCCCAGCCCCCCCCCCACCACCCCAAAATGCTCGGAACAGACAGATGGAGGTTCCTGGGGGGGGCTGTGAATGTGGGGATGTGGGGGGTGGGGATGTAGGGACACAGGGACATGGGGACATGGGGATGTAGGGACACTGGGACACAGGGATATGGGGACATAGACCACTGGCACATGGAGATATAGGGACAGGACACGAGGATATGGGGATACAGAGACATGGGGACATGGGGGGCATGGGGACATGGGGATGTAGGGACACTGAAACATGGGGACATGGGGGGCTTGGGGACATGGGGACATGGGGATGTAGGGACACGGGGACATGGGGACATGGGGACATGTGGACATGGACCACTGGCACATGGAGTTATAGGGACAGGACACAAGGACATGGGGACACAGAGACATGGGGACATGGGGGGCATGGGGATGTGGGGACGTGGGGACACGGGGACACAGGGACATGGGGACATGGGACACTGAGGTGTGGGGATATGGGGACATAGGGATATAGGGACACAGGGACACAGGGACATGTGGGGCATGGGAATATAGGGAAGTGAGGACATGGTGACATGGGGACACAGGGACATTGGACACTGTGTAGGGACATGGGGACATAGGGACACAGGGACATGGGGACATGGGGGGCAGGGGGGGCAGGGGGGTGTATGGACATGGGGATATGGAGCACTGGGGCATGGAGATATAGGGACACAAGGACATGGGGACACAGGGACATGGGGACACAGGGACATGGGGACATGTGGACAGGGGGATAAGAGGACATGGGGACATGGATCACTGAGGTGTGGGGATGTGGGGATGTGGAAACATGGGATCACGGGGACATGGGGACATGGAAACAGAGGCACATGGGGACATGGGGGCATGAGAGCACGGGGACATGGGGACAGGGAGACATGAGCACCTGTAGAGGGACACAGGGCGTGGAGACACCGGTGTGTGGGGACATGGGTGTATGGAGGGACATGGGGCACAGGGACGTGGGGTGGCACGGGGACATGGAACACATGGGGATGTGCAAGTGGGGACATGGGGGCATGGGGGCTTGGGGACATGGGGATGTAGGGGCAGAGGGACACAGGGACATGGGGACATAGACCACTGGTGCATGGAGATATAGAGACAGGACACGAGGATATGGGGAGACAGAGACATGGGGACATGGGGACATGGGGATGTAGGGATCTGGGGACATGGAGAATGGGCACACAGGGATGTGGGGGCATTCAGAGGGGACGTGGGTATGAGGGCACAAGGACGTGGGGACACTGGGGATGGGGACGCGGGGACACGGCGTACAGGGATACAGGGGGGATGAGGACGTAGAGACGTGGGGACACGCAGATGTGGGGACACTGGGGAACGGGGACGCAGGAGTCCCCAGGATGGCGCTGCAGGTGCCTCGCAGGACGGCTCCCCGTGTCCCCGCGTTACCCAGCAAGCCTCCGAAGGTGACAGCGGGTGACAGGGCTGCGAAGTAGATGAAGATGACGGCAGCCAGGCACTGCGGGCTGAGCGCGTCCCTGATGTCGCTGAGGTATTTGGGGTAACGGCGGCGGATGTCCCGCAGCAGCCCCCCAAACGGCCGCCCCGTCCGGAGCAGCGGGTCGTCGTCCTCCGGAGCCTGATCCTTAATCCCTGCGGACAGCCGGGATTTCCCTTCAACCAAAGGGACCTCGGGGGAAGGTGGACAGCGAGGACGTCCCCTAAAAAGGGACCTCGGGGGAAGGGGGGGGGGGGGACCGCGGGGGTAAAAGGGGGGGGGGGCGGACCTGCGTCTTTGGGGACGCCGTGGCCGTGCGTGGTGTCGGGGTGCCGGTGGCGGCGGCGGAGCAGCTGGCGCTGCAGTGGGATCAGGGCGCGCAGGTGCTGCTCGCTGGGCGCCTCGCGGGGCGGCAGAACGATGCTGGCCTCCAGGAAATCCTCCAGCCCCCCCAGCAGCTCCCCGCGGCCCCCGCACAGGTAGGCGTCACGGCGGAAGACCTGCGGGATGGGGAGGGGGGGGGAAAGAGTGGGGATGCTGAGGGGTGGGGGGTCAGAGGGGAGCGAGGGATTTGGGATCCGGGGTGTTGGGGACAACTGGGGAGGGGATGCGGGTGTGGGGACACAGGGCGATGGGGGGCACGGGGCAATGGGGGCGTGGAGGGGTGGGACGCAGGGACGGGGATGCTGGGGCCGTGGGGTGGGGGTGCAAAGGGACACGAGGGGACGTGGTGGCACGTGGAGCATGGGGACGTGGTGTGGGGACACGGGGATGTGGGACACATAGATGGGACGTGGGATGTTGTGGCGTGGCGACAGCGAGCGCGTTGACATGGAGGACATGGAGCTGTAGAGGGATGTGACACGTGGAGCCATGAGGAAACGGGGGCGGGGGGACACGGAGGTGGCATGGGGACACAGGAACATGGGAAGGTGGGGGCATGGGACACTGTGGTGTGGGAACATGAGGGCGTGGGGGGCCACAGGGGCATGGGGACATGGGGACATGGGGCACAAAGATGTGGAGCTATAGGGGGATATGGGGCACAGGGACAGGGGGTGGTGGTGGCACAAAGACATGGAACACACAGGGGCACAGGATATAGGGACATGGGGACACAGGGACACGGAGATACATGGGGATATGGGGACACAGATATATGGGGACATGGGGCTATGAGGACATGGAGACATGGGGACACAGGGACATAGGGACATGGAGATACATGGGACATGAGCACATGGGGACACAGATACATGGGGACATGGGGACACAGATATATGGGGACATGGGGACACAGATAATGGTGATGTGGGAACATGAGGACATGGGACACAGATACATGGGGATATGGGGACAGGAGGGACATGGGGACA
>NW_024967539.1:3424-4834 GCF_019238085.1 Lagopus leucura
ACATGAGGACATGAGGGACACAGGGACATGGGGACGTGGGGACATGGGGACACAGGTAGTGGAGATGTGGGAACATGAGGACATGAGCGGCATGGGGACATGGGGACATGTGACACAGACACACGGGGACATGGGGACACGGAGACACACGGGCACACGGGGCCGAGCCGCTGGCGGCGCCGGCAGCAGCGCCGTACCCGGTCAGACATGAGGGTGGCGGCGGCGCGGCCGATCTCCCGGTAGCTCAGGCGGGGGCTGTCGGGTCCCAGCAGCGTCAGCACGAAGCGCACCGGGAGCGGCGCCGCCAGAACCGCGTCCAGCGGCACCGCCGAGCGGAGCCGAACCAGAGCCAGAGTGGGCTGCTCCAGGAACGCGGCGCAGCCTGCGGGGAACGGGGGGTGAGGGGGGGCGGGTGGGGGTGGAGGGGCGCGGAGATGGGATATGGGGTGGGATGTAGGGGCGTTGGGACCGGGGGGGAGGGGCAAGGGGGGGTGAGGTGTGGGGATATGGGGTACGGGGATAAAGGGATATGAGGGATGGGGATACAGGGATATGGGGTATGGGGATATATGGGGGTACAGGGATATTGGAATGGGGACACAGGGATATGGGGAACGGGAATACAGGGATAGTGGGTATAGGGATACAGGGATATGGGGAATGGAGGTACAGGGATATGGAGGATGGGGGTACAGGGGTATGGGGTATGGGGATATATGGGGATACAGGGATATTGGGAATTGGGGATACGGGGATATAGGGAATGGGGGCACAGGGATATTGGGAATGGGGGTACAGGGATATGGAGTATGGGGATACGGGGATATGGGGAATTGGGGGTATTGGGAAGGGAGGGTGTAAAGGTATTGGGATGTGGGGGCATAGGGACATTGGGAATGAGAAATAGGGATATAGGGAAACGATGGGGATATGGGGATGTGGGAAATGGGATGTAGGGGTGTTGGGAAGCAGGGGGTGTAGGGACATTGGGATGTGAGGGTGTAGGAACGTTGGGAAATGAGATATAGGGGCATTGGGGTATGGGAATAGAGGGGCATTGGGAAGTGAAGGTGTAGGGAAGTGGGGGTATAGGGACACTGGGAAATGAGAAATAGGGATATAGGGAAATGATGGGGATATGGGGATGTGGGAAATGGGACGTAGGGTGTGGGGAAGGGGGGTGGAGGGACATTGGGATGTGAGGGCGTAGGGACATTGGGGAGTATAGGGATGGGGGAAATGGAATATAGGGACATTGGGGTGTGAGGGATATAAGGACACGGGGAAATGGGGCTGTAGGGACGTTGGGAAGTGGGACGTAGGGACATGAGAAGTGGAGCTGCAGGGATGCAGTGATGTGGCACAGGGAACAGACGCAGGGACACAGAATGGGACTGGGGGGGGGGGGGG
>NW_024967539.1:4934-8742 GCF_019238085.1 Lagopus leucura
GGATGGGATGGGATGGGATGGGGATGGGATGGGATGGGGATGGGGATAATAGAAATGGAGATGGAGATGATGGAAATGGAGATGATAGAGGTGGAAACAGATATGGAGACAATGGAAGAGGAGGGGGAGTTTGAGATGATGGAGATGATGGAGACTGAGGTGGAGATGATAGAGATGGAGGTGGAAATGGAGTTGGAGATGATGGAGATGGGATGGGGCAGGGATGGGAACGGGGAGGACATAATGAGAGGTCAGAAATGAGGACGGGCAGCGATGGGGATGGAGACAGGAGGAGAATGGAAATGGAGATTGGAATGGAGATGAGAACAGGGATGAGGATGGGGGTGGATGGAGACAGCATTGTATTGGGGACAGGAAGAGGATAAGGATGGAAATGGTGAACGGGATGGAGGCAGAGATGGGGACGGGGGGAGAACGGGGAGAGGATGGGGACAGGGATGGGGATGAGGACAGGAACAGAGATAGAGATGGAGACAGGAATGAAGGTTGAGGATGGGGACAGGAACAGCGACACAGGAAGGGAGGAGATGGAAGTGGCAGCCATAATGGGGGCAGGAATAGGATAAGGACAGGGACGGTGAATGGGATGGAGGCAGAGATGGGGACAGAGGGAGAACGGGGAGAGGATGGGGACAGGGTGGGGATGGGGGGCATCAGGAACGGGGAGGGAGGAGAGGACAAAGACGAGGGTGGGAACAGGGATGGGGAGAGAAGGGGCGGCGGTGGGACACGCACGCATTTGAGCTCCATCTCGCTGAAGATGCGGGGCAGCAGGAGGCGCCGCAGCGGCACGGTGAGGACCAGGACGAAGGGCAGCGCCAGAGAGGCGGGGCTCACCTTCACCCCCCACAGCAGCGCCAGCATGAGGATCTGCGTGAGGGTGAAGATGTGCATCCGCCACGTCTTCACCTGCAGCACAGAGGGGGGTCAGAGGGGGGCCGCATCCCATCCCCAGGCAGCAAGGGGGGCTCGGAGCCCGGCGGGCCGCGGGCTGCCCCGAAACGCGGCCGTCTCACCCGGGTGACGTAGGGCTCCTTGGGGTGGTACTTGGGGGGTATCAGCAGCAGCAGGATGCGGTCGAAGAGCTGGATGCCGAAGAGCGACGTGACGCCCATGTAGAGGAAGATGCCGAAGAGCACGGCCAGCGGGATGAACTTCAGGATGGGCTCCATCAGGATGGAGACGCCTGGGGGGGGGGCGGGGGATCGGAGGACAGCCAGGGGACGGGTCCGACCCCCCCGGCCCCCCGGCCCCATCCCGCCCCGCTCACCGATCAGCACGGCCACCAGCAGCCCGCTGATGCGCTGCTCCTTCACCTCCAGGATCTGGGATTTCTCTCCCGGCGCCGAGCTCTTGCTCATGACGGTGAGAGCGTTGGCGTGCGTGATGGTGCGCACCGTGGTGGCGCTCAGCCAGGGCATCCCAAAGAGTGCGGCCACGCCGCCCATGGCCACGATGAGCAGCAGGTCCAGGTGGAACCCTGAGCCCTTCACCAGCTTCCGCTCCGGTTTGCTGACGATGAGGCTGCGGGGACGGAGCCGCGGTTGAGGACGGGGACGGCGACGTGGGCAGGGAGGGGATGGAGATGGCGGTTGTAATGGGGACAGGGACGGGATGGGATGGGATGGGGGAGGAGATGAGGACAGAGGGGGGATCCCTCCCCACCGCCCCCCCCCCCCCCCCCCCCCCCCCCCCCATCCCCCCCAGTCCTCACGTGGTGATCTGCGTCTCGAGGAAGATGAGGATGAAGACCAGCAGGGCCGGCACCACGGAGGCAAACATCATCCAGATGGGGAAAGGGGCCGTGATGCCCATGGGGTGGATGAACCAACCCCGGGCCGCGCTGTTGGTCACCTCCAGCCCTCTGGGCACCTTCAGTTTCTGCTCAGGAGAAGAGATGGCAGATCAGGCGCTGCACCCCGCAGCCCCCCCCCCTCCCACCGTGTGCACCCTGGGGTCACCCCGTGCCCCCCACCCACCCACAGGGACACCCCCCTACCTGCGTGTAGGTGTCCTTGATGAAGAAGTCAGCCAGGGCCATGATGAAGATGGAGATGGGCACCCCGAAGTCCCCGATCAGGCGCCGGATCTGCGAGGACGCCGCACTGAGCCCCCCTGTGTGCTCCCCCCCCCAGCCACGTGGACCCCCTCACAGACGGGGGGGGGGAGAAGACCCCCCCCCCCCCCCCCCCCAGGCTCACCGTGCCGGGCAGGAACACACTGTTCTTAAATTTGCGGAGGAAGAGGGCGAGGAAAAAGGTGCCAGCCATGAGGACGAGGGACAGCAGCGCCGTGTTGGGTTTGGGCACCGCTGGGTCCGTGGCGTTCTGCACTCTGTACTCCCACTGCAGCGGGTGATCCTTGAAGATCTGGGGGTGGGAGATGAGGTTGGGACGGCCCCACGAACAGCCCCACCTGGGTGACGCCGTCCCAACGCCGCCGACTGCGTGGGGCAGCACTGAGCTGGGGGGCAGGGCAGAACCTGGGGGAGCCCAGAGCGCCGCTCCCAGAGACCCCCAAGGGGAGAAGAGTGAGGTGGGAAAGTGCTGGGGAGGGGGAGAAAGCGCTACGGACCGGGCTGCATCCCTGCTGCGCCCCATAGCCCCACATCCCACTGCACCCCACAGCTCCATCCCCACTGTATCCTATAGCATCATCCCTGCTGCACCCCACTGCTCCATCCCACTGCATCCCATAGTTCCAATCTTCTGCACCCCACATCTCCACCCCTGCTGCACCCCACATCCCTGCTGCACCCCACATCTCCATCCTTGTTGCACCCCACATCTCCATCCATGTTGCACCCCAATCTCCACCCCTGCTGCACCCCACATCTCCATCCCTACCGCATCCCACAGCTCCATCCCACTGCATCCCATAGTTCCAATCTTCTGCACCCCACATCTCCATCACTGCTGCACCCCACATCTCCACCCCTGCTGCACCCCATTGCTCCATCGCACTGCATCCCATAGTTCCAATATTCTCCACCCCACATCTCCATCCTTGTTGCACCCCACATCTCCACCTCTACTGCACCCCACATCTCCACCCCTGCTGCACCCCACCGCTGTCTCTGGCTCTGTGGGTCCCCCCGCAGCCCCTCACCGTGACGAGCTTGGCGAAGGTCTCATAGATGAAGATGAGGGAGATGAGGAAGGAGAAGATCTCCTGTGTGTAGCGGGACAGGTAGCGCACCAGGACGCTGCCCTCGCAGGCCACCACCACCAGCACCAGCAGGATCAGCCAGAAGCCGATCCACACCCGGCCCACGATGTAATCCAGGCCCTGTGCCTCGCAGAACTGCCACCAAAACACACGGCCCCGTCAGCCCCACGGCAGGGCAGGGTGCCCCACACCTCCTGCATGTGGGATGGGGGCACCCCCTGCCATCCCCCCTGTGCCACCCCAAAAGCGCCGCTCAGGATGCGCCGTCCCCAAAGTGTCATCACATAAATGCCATCCCCATAAGTGCCACCCCAAAGGTGCCACCCCCTATGTGGCTTCATAGCTGTGCCACCCCAAAGGTGCCATCCCCAATGTTTCACCCCAAAAGTGCCATCACCCTACATGGCATCAGCCCTGTGCCACCTAAAGGTGCCATTACATATATGCCACCCCATCAGTGCCAGTCCCTAAGTGCCACCACAAAGGTGACACCCCCTATTTAACGACACAGCTGTGCTGCCCCAAAGGTGACACCCCATAAGTGCCACCCCCTATGTGCCATCCTAAAAGTGCCACCCCCCCTACATGGCATCAGCCCTGTGCCACCCCAAAGGTGCCA
>NW_024967540.1:0-3351 GCF_019238085.1 Lagopus leucura
CTCAGAGAAGTCGCCCGGTTAGCGGAGCCTACAGACCCTTGGGCAGACATCACACAGGGGCCATCGGAGTCCTTTGTGGATTTTGCCAATCGCCTTATAAAGGCGGTTGAGGGGTCGGATCTTCCATCTTCGGCACGAGCCCCCGTGATTATTGACTGCTTTAGACAGAAGTCACACCCAGATGTCCAACAGCTTATACGAGCAGCGCCCTCCACATTAACGACACCAGGAGAGATAATTAAATATGTTCTAGACAGACAGAAGGTTGCTCCGCTCACGGACCAGGGAATAGCTGCGGCCATGTCGTCGGCCATCCAACCCTTAGTCATGGCGGTAGTCAACAAGGAAAGGGACGGACAGAGTGGATCGGGTGGTCGCGCCCGGGGGCTTTGCTATTCCTGCGGATCTCCGGGGCATTACCAGGCGCAATGTCCCAAAGGAAGGAGATCGGGGGGTAACCGTGATCAATGTCAGTTATGTGGAGGGTTAGGGCACAACGCTAGGCAATGTCGGAAGTTTGTCATAGTGCCGCAGGGAAACGAGGATGGGAGGGTGCCTTAGGCCCAGGGCCCCTCCCCCAGAACACCAAATGGGCCAGACAATGCAACTCTGCCTACCCAAGGTCGGGGTCCCGTACCTCAGCGAGCCCCTCGCCCACGGTGGCGTTAACCATGGGAATGGGAGAGCGCCCCTTGGGCACAATCATGCTTACTTGTGCGGGGAGCGTACTTTCTTGCAGGTCCCCTGAGGAAGAGAACACCGTAAATATGCCCTCAGCTATGACTGATGACATCTCGTCAGCACCTTCGGCATCCCACTTCACCCCCCCCTCGGCTTCAGCTTCGCATAAGCAAGTAGAAGAAGGCGTTCAATTGTCTGCGCTTTTATCTTGCAAAACGGCTAAAGGGCAGGAATGCAAGGTCGTTGAAACCCCTCCGCTGTATCCACAACAACCGCTGTCTCTGTGTAATCTGCCCCCTGCGGGGGCAGGGGGAGAAGTGAGCTGGGATGGGACACTTGCTGTCTCCTCTCAGGAGGTGGAATGCAGTAACACCCAGGGGGGTGGGAACTGCGGGCACGGCTTGGGTACGGATTGGTCAAAAGTTAAGGAGGCGGTAGAAAGAAAAACAGCAGAGAGAAAGGGAAGTGATGTAACTTACAGATGCTCGGATGATAGTGTCCGGCCAGCACTGTCCACCCTAATTGCACCTGAAGGTGTAGGTGGCGTCCGGCCGGCACCCTCTGCTCAGGCTACACCTGATGGAGAAAGAAATAACGATAGTCTCCGGACTCACTCTTTGCCACAGTGTTCAGACCCATTGACTCGACCCACACATCCTTTTACAGGATTGAGTGCGCATGCAACCAATCAGAAGCCTCTACAACAGTCAGTGCATGATCAAAGGGAGATGGGCACAGTGGGGGAGGTGCGGAGCCCTCAGGTTCCAGCTGTGTTTGAAAAGGATAGCAAAAGGAGAGAGGTGAATTTGCATTTGGGAGTTAAGAGAGATGCACTAACAGATTGTGGGAAGTTTAGATCTAGCCTGATAAAGGAAGGAAAAGCCCTAGAGACCTTCCTGATAGTAGGGAATGATAACAGAGGCCCAGAAAGGGTACTCCTTGATCCGAAAGGCATCACACACCTGATAGATTGTGCAGAGAAACGGGAATTAAAATCACTCCTCGCTGTAAATGCATTAGAAGTCCTGACAGCATTAGGCCTTCTCTTTCCGCATGTAACAAGTCTGATGTGCATGGTGCTTAAGCCAGTGCAGTATGCACTGTGGGCGTCAGAATGGGTTCCCTTCATGGACAGGTGGCCAGATTGAGGCCTGGAGAACAAGTAATTCCATATGGCTGGTTTGTGAGAGCAATGCTCTCAAGGCTTGAGACATCTGCCTTGATATTGAACAGACGTTTGTTATTCTTGAGGTACATTCCAACAGGTACCTGAGACAATGTTGGTATATATTGGGCACTAGAGCTATCAGCAATCACTCTAATCTCTAATCTCTCTGTCTATAACTTTACTAGTATTGTAGGATGTGGCTTTAATTATTAAGTGTTGGCGACATCACATCAGTTCTTTCAGGATAATTACATGGTGATTAAAGACCTATCACCTGCTCCAAGTGGGAGGAATCTCGCTTTGGCTTACCAAGGAAGGAACTTGGTAAGGAAGTTTTTGCAACATGACGACCTGCACCAATCGCTGGAAACGCGTCAGAGACAATGGACAGAAAACCTTGATCACCGTTCACCATGACACAGAAGAGATACGTCGTGTCCTAGAGAGAGTAAAGAAGGATGGAGAACACCACTGGTGGGAAGTTCTTTTTGGATGGTCTCCCACAGCGACAGGGACATTTAACTCTGTACTGCATCTGGTTGTAGTTGCGTTAGGTTTAGCATTATTCTAGGCTGTTAGGGTAGAACTATCAGGCGCTTCGCAGTATAACAGAGCAGGGTTTCACTGAGCATGGGAGTGATTTTGTGACAGGCGAAGAAGGCGAGTACTCGGGATGTGACGGGATAGGACCTCCCCCTGCTCAGTGGTGTAAAGCCTGCATCTAATTTGTGTATCTTGCTTCATCAACTGTCTGCAATAACGTTTAAGCAATCAATGCTTGGAATGCCGTAGACTTCTCGAAAGATTGTAACCAGGTTCGCGTACGCTGTAACGGATGTTTAACTATGTTTGACTCTATTCTGTATTCAGTTATAGTTGTATTAGGTCTAATATTAATATGCTTTACGCTTATAGTCATATTATATAGGTATATAGGTATATTACATAGATAAGTATAATGTATGCTGAGACGAATGGCTCATATGCAAATGCTAAGATGAACGAATCAGCATCATCTAAGAATGCAGCATATAGCTTTATGTAGAACTCACGCTTAAGACATTAGGATTATTTGGCGCATTGTGATGTAACGGGGCAACACTTAATTGAGAGGACAATGGCATGTATAGGCGCAATGCGGGGATTTCGGGTTGTACGCGGTTAGGGTCCTCTCAAAATGTAGTAGTTACGCTTATGCATAGGGAGGGGGAAATGTAGTCGAACAGGGTCGACAGGGGCCCCTCGGCCCCTGGGAAACCATGGCAACAAATGGCCTGAAGATAAGGGAGAAGAACAGGATGGACCAAATAAGGAAGAAACAAGACATGCCACATGTCCATTGGTCAGGTAGTAGCCCTAAGGCATGGGGAAAGTTTTAAGAAGGGTGTGCTCCTTGCAATTAACGCCATTTTACCACCCACCACATTGGTGTGCACCGAGGTAAATGGACAGACCGTTGAGTCCCTAACGATTGCGAACACCTGTATGAAGCCCTTTGCAGG
>NW_024967541.1:0-1285 GCF_019238085.1 Lagopus leucura
CACACACCACCATGCGGGAACAGCGCCCAGAAAGCCACGGACCTGACTCTGCTCGGGGAAACTGAGGCACGGTGAGACACCCCGAAGGCACCGAACCCAAAGGCAGCACCCAGAGCTCGAGGCCAGGAGGAGACCCAAAAAACGCAGCAGCCCCCCGATCGAGGGCAGCCGTAGCCCAAGACAACGGCCGTTGTCTGGCGTGAGGGTAAACACCGCACCCCGCCCCGGACAAACAGCAGCGGGGGCAGCGGCCCGGGGGGAGCACGGAGCTGGGTGCGGGGCAGAGTCCACAGAGCTCAGGGTGCCCGAAGGGTGAGGGGGGGGGGGGGGAGGCAGGGCGAGCACCACGGGCACCCCCTGGCTGCCCGGAATTGGGTGAAACAGCACCGCGGCCCCGGTTTTGCCATCGGGTGTCATTCCCAACCGCGAGCTCACCGGGGCAGGGCAGGTCCCCGGCAGGCCTTACGCAGAAGGACGCGGGGATGCAGGGACACCAACGGGGACAGGGAGCAGCGGGGGGGGGGGGGACCCCCCGGGGGGCTCAGCCGCCGCCGATCCGCGGGACGGTGCCACGCGTGGGCCGGGAGCACCGGAGCGGCAGCGCCGGCAGAGTCAGGGCGAAAGGAGGGGACGCGTCCCGGTGCCCGGTTATCCACCGCCGCAGCCCCGGGATCGCTCCCCGAGTCCCGAGCGGTGCGCGCAGCCCCCCCCCCCCCCCTCCTGGCACCGCGCCCGCCGACGTGTCCGCGTCTGCCGGCAGTTCCCGTCCCCGCCGCTCCCGGTGCGCGGAACGAACGGAGCCATAGAGGAACCGCACAAGGAACCGCAGCGGGAACCGAGCACGGAACGGGCGCACCGCCCCGGAGCCAAATCCGGGAGCGAGCGCACCGAGCGGCACCGGCCCCGCCGCAGAGCACCGGAACGGCGCGACTCACCGGAGCCGGGCTGCGGGCACCGGGCCGGTAGCGGTGCGTCCGTCGCTCCCTCCGTACAGACAGAACCGTCGATCGGCCGGGCCCCGCGTTCCCCCCGCCCGCTCCGCGCCTCCTCCGCTCTCCACCTGCGCGCTCCGCGCTCACCTGCGCGCCCCGCCCCGCCCAGCGCCGGTCCCGGGGCCGCAGCCCCGCCTCCGCCTCCACCTGCACCGCCGCCCCGCCCGGCCCCCCCCCTCCGCCGCCTCCAGGAAGCGCCCGCCCCCTCCGCGCCCATTGGCCAGCGCTCCTCATCCCCCGCCTCCTATTGGCGGAGGGGGTTGTCCGTCACCCCCCGTGCCTCCCCCCCCCCC
>NW_024967542.1:0-13421 GCF_019238085.1 Lagopus leucura
GGGGGCTGAGGGTGCAGGGTTGGGGTGTGGGGGTGCAGGGTTGGGGGCTGAAGGTGCAAAGTTGGGGGCTGAGGGTGCAAGGTTGGGGTCTGGGGGTGCGAGGTTGGGGTCGGGGGGTGCAGGGTTGAGGTCTGAGGGGTCTGGGGGTGCAGGGTCAGGGGCTGAAGGTGTAAGGTTGGGGTGTGGGGGTGCAGGGTTGGGGTCTGGGGGTGCGGGGTCAGGGGCTGATGGTGCAGGGTTGGGTTGCCAGTGCTGCAGAATTGACAGCCCTATGGACTCTCATGCAGAGCAGAGGCTCCTGCCTGTTCTTTCCCTTCTGTCCCTCCTCTGTCCCTCCTTTCTTTCCCTCCTGTCCCTCCTTTCTGTCCCTCCTTTCTGTCCCTCCTGTCCCTCCTTTCTGTCCCTCCTGCTCCTTCCCTTCGTCCCTCCTCTCCCCCCATGCTTGCTCTCCCTAAAGGCACAATCTGTGTCTTCCCCTCTTACTCCAAGGAAGCTGATGGGTTGCACTGCTACGTTCTTAGCTGCAGAATCCTCCCATAGATGATCCTTCTCCCTAAATAGGAGACCCACAGAAACCCCCAAGGCCACACCAATGGGCTGTTTGGCCATGGGCCCGTGGCATTTCCACATTATTTGGAAATGGGCCTCAATTTGTCTGATTTTTAACCGCTGCAGCTCTGGCATCCCAGGGGGACACCAGGGATCCCTTCTCTTTTGATGTCTCTCCCGTTTTCCCTTTTGCCAAATCTGTGATGATCAGGGGGCACCAAATGGGCACTTGGGTTCTGTTCTACTCTGCAGGCAATGGAGGGCGAGTGGGAAAAGCTTTCCACCCCTCCCCCGCAACAAGAGGTGGTTTCGTCTCCACCACCCTCATTTGGTTTTACATTGCAAATGAAACAATGCTTGGAAAGATGCAAATGGGAGTGGAAATAGAGGTAAACACTCTCCACTAAAATAGCCTGGGTTGGGTGCTTTTGGTGCCTGTTTGTGTCTGCAGAACCCACCATTGTCTGCACAATCCAAAAGGTCCCGTGGAGCACACAGCCATCATGTGTCATCAGCAAAATGAATTCTGTCTTTGGGCAGTGCGATGTGTCCGCATCTTTCATGAGCCTGCAACTTTGAGGTGAAGCAAATGAGCTGCGGGTTTCCTCCCTGCCCAGAGCTCTCTGTTTAAATGGAATACAACGCCTTGCTGTATGAATAAGCATCGATCTGCTGAATTTGAATTGTTTTGTGGTCACAAGCATGGTGGTGGTGTTGAATGCATGCGATGAGGAAGATACGGGGTGGTTCTCATTGGGCTGGGCTCATGCTGAGGTTGGTTTGCAGGGCTGCTGTTCCTTTGGAGGTGTTCTGGGCACATGTAGGGTCTGCAGGGTGGGGATATGGGGTGAAAAGAGATCACTGTTTGGTGTAGGATTTATATTTCATTAATGTAGTTAAGCATTTCCAGGTTGGCACACTTGGAAGCAGAATGGTTGCAGCACTCCCTGAAGTCAGACTGAAGGCAAAAGGCATCTCCTCAAACTGGCAGCAAAGCCCCATATGGGAGCCTGGTTTGGGGCAAGTTCTGAGCCCTTCCCATTTTGGAGAGGGCTGCGTGCTTTGTCCCTTAGATTCTCAATGTAGTGCTCCTTGCATAGCGTGTTTGGTTGATGAGGTGGGGACAGGGGGCACCTGGGGTTCTCCCAGAGGGGTTGGGGATGGAGGGGACGTGGTAGAGTCCTCTTGGAGGGACTGGGGACAAGAGGGTTGTGGGGAGAGTCTTCCTGGAGAGGATGGAGGTGGGGAGATGACATGGGCAGGGTCCTCCTGAAGGGGCTGGGGATGAGGAGACATGGATAAGGTCCTCTTGGAGAGGATGGAGATGAGGAGGTGACATGGGTATGGTCCTCCCAGAGAGGCTAGGGATGAAGGTAGGGTCTTTGTGGAGAGGCTGAGACAAGGGACATGTGCAGGTTTGTCCCACGAGCTGCTGGCCTTTGGGAGGCATCGAGTGGATCGGGAGGCTCCGTGTTGTCCTCCATCCCCTTTCCATGTTGTCCTCCATCCCCTTTCATGCCACTCCTTTGTGGTGTTGTTTGGCCATGGCTGGCCCTTTGTTTTTACAGCTGCTGGAAGTGTTTTGAGCTGAAAGGTTTATTTTCTTCCCTCTGCTTGTCGTCACAGGGTTGTTTTCTTTCTCCCCACGGCATCTCGTGGCCGTGCTGGGCTCTGGGAAGCCCGGCTCCTCCCGGCTCTGCTAGGGAGGCCCGTGGGTCTCACAACTTTCCCTTTGGTCTCGTTGGCTGTCATTCTGTCCATGGAATGACCCCTCCTCCAGCCAGAAGGGCCACGCTGCAGCATTTTCCCACCACTGCAGTGGATTAGGGCTGAACTGTGGGCAGGCTCGCTCTGCTCCCCATTACCTCTGGGTGACTGGGTCCCCATCCTTCCTCTTGCTTCCATCACCATCTCCCAGACCATCTTCCAAAAGACTGTGAGTACTACAGTGCCTTTTTTTTCTTTTCCTTTCTCTGCCCTTTGTTCTGTAGGCTTCATTTCTCTCCTACTTTGTCTCCATATTCATTGCCCAAAGCCAATGGGATATGGATCACTCTCCTTGCCCCTCGTGGTACCTCTCCCATTTTTCCCCAGCCCCAAATCTTTCCTACAATCCTTCTCCCATTGTGGACCAGGCAGAAACTGCTGAACCAGAACCCACTGCCAAAGCAGCTGCTGAGCACAAGAATTAACGAGCACTGAAATGGTGGCATCAGCTTTTTGTTCTTAAATCCAAATGATCCTCGAGTGCTCCTTTGGGGAGGGGGAGGACATCAGGCATCCCCTCTGGTAGGGGTGGTTTTGGGATTCTTGGGGCTTTCATCGTCCCAACTAAAGAGCTAAAGGAGAAAGGTTGGATAGCCCCAAATCTGTGGTTTGGGGGAGAGCGATGTGTGTTGGTTCACACTGATCCCAGTGATGGGTTTTGGGATTGTGGATGGGATCCACTGGTGTTTTGCTTCCCCACCAGGCAGTATGGACTCTGAGCTTTCCCTTCCCTCTTCATATAGGACCTCTGCAGCCAAAATGTGGTCATTTGGGGCAGCACAGGGCATGAATGGTAGACAGCACCAGGCATCCCCTTGAGGCAGGAGCAGATTTGAATTCTTGGGGCTAGAGAGAGAGATAGGGGGGAAGGGTTGGGAAGCCCCAAATCTTTGTTTTGGGGGGAGTAGATCTCAGATCTGTGTTGATTTGCACTGTCCCACCCAACATCTCTCTGTAAGACAGTCCCAAGCGATGGGTTTTGGGATTGTGGATGGAATCCACTGGCGTTTTGCTTCCCACCAGGCAGTGAGGACCTCAGGCTTTCCCCTCCTTCTGCACATAGGACCTCTGCAGCCAAAACGTGGTCTTTTTAAGGCAACATAGGATGTGAATGGGAGCTGTGCCCCTCGGGCTGAGCGTCCTGAGCTGCCCTCCAGGTGTTCAGCGCTGCTCAGCCTGGCTTTATTTTGTGTACTGGAGGCAGAATTGTTTTGTCCAACGCCGGGAAAGGGAAGTGAACACATTGTATGGTCCCCTCCACAATCCACGTCCTGTAAACAGCCCACGACTGCCTTTCCTTCCAACCTGTTTGTTCCTCTGCAGGGCGGATGGGGCTGGTAAATAAAGGGGGATGTGGGGCTTCCCCAGGATCCGTCCCACAGCTCTGGGATGCAGCCATGGGATTTTTCTGCTGCCGGGGACAAAACAGCCCCGTCGGTTTGCCTGGGCCTTAAAGCTAATTACCAGTCGACTAATTTTATTGATTTCAAATCCCTTTTAGCAGAGATTTTGCCTTGGGGCTGATCGCCAGAGCGATTAGGACGCAAAGCAGCTTAATTTGGAAGTGTTTATCAAGCAGCCTTCTGTCACCTCTGCTTCAAATCAAATTAGGGTGGAGCACCGGGGCTCTCCTGGTGGCATCCCACCTCCATCCATCCACCCTGGGCTGCGTCAGCCCTTCCCATCCCAATGCAAAGCCACGATGCTCTCTAGCTGTGCCCTGCTCTGCTCTGAAGGCTGCAGGTCAGGCTCAGCATGGATGAATTCCTTGTATCCACACGGAGCAGTTGTTGTCTACCAGCTCTTCTGTGCCACAGAAATCGTAAAGGATAAAAAACCCCACGACTGTCTGACAGCTACATCTTATTCTATTAGTACGTTTTAATTAGAACACCAGCAAGAAATGAGTTATGAATATTCATGCCCAGGGTTATTAAAATGCACAATTAATCTGCGCGCTTTTTAATAACTGTATTAATGGAGAGAAGGAGGTGCAGCTCCTGTTTTCCACTTGTTTTCGGAATTGTGAAGCGTGCCCCAACCTGCTTGGCTGCAAAAATGAAGCAGCTGCGTGCACGTGTGGGTGTCTGAGCATCCTGTGCTGGAGGTGAGCACTGCAGAGCTCCAGGGCCGTGCTGTGCCACGCTGCAGCCGTGCTGCAATCACATCCTTGCCTTGGATTTGTGTTGTTTCGTTGGTTTTTGGTTGTTTGGGGTTTTGTTTTTGCCCAGAGCAGGTGGGTGCTGTTCCAGAAGCACCTGCTTTTGGCCGACCTTTGGGATGCTCGAGGGTGCAGCAGAGGGAGTTTGCTGCCAAATTGTAGCTCCTTGTTGATAGGAGGGGAGGGAAGAGCAGCCTGGTGATGAGCGTGGGGCAGCTGCCAAGGAGTGAGGTGGGCAGTGTGCTTTCTGCACCTGAATTCTCCCATCTCCTGCAGGCTGCAGTGGGGCATGCTGCACTGGTGATGGGGTGAGACCTTCTGCCAGCCCCACGCTGGCTATGGGGCAGCTGTTGGGGTCCTTCTGACCCCTGTGCTGTCCCTGAGCTGTGCTCCGTTTGCTGGCTGGGCAGCAGAGCAAAAGCCTCTCTGTGTTAATCATAGAATGGATTGGGTTGGAAGGGACCTCAAGGATCGTTGGGTTCCCATTCCCCTGCCACATGCAAGGCCACCAACTTCCCCATTTAATACCATCCCAGGCTGCCCAGGGCCCCATCCAACCTGGCCTTGAACACCTCCAGGGATGGATGGGGCATCACAGCCTCTCTGGGCAGCTGTTCCAGCACCTCACTGTAAGGAACATCCCCCCGAAATCCCATCTAAACCTTCCCTCCTTGAGCTTAAAACCATTCCCCTTTGCCCTACTGCTATCAACCCCTGTTAAAAGTGGATTCCCCCAATACAGAGCATGAAGGTGCTAAAGGGACTTTGGGGGTCCCCAGTGCCCAGAGGCATCTGAGCCTCTCAGGCTCAGCGTAGGGCAGCAGAATGCTGCTCACCCCCTTCTTGGAGCACCCTGGATGGGAATATTTCCTTTTTTTTTGGGGGGTAGGATTTTGGGGCAAAAAATTCCTGGTGAGCTTCCAGGCACCCAAAGTCATGCGAGGCCCCATTGGTGGGGATGGGAGTCATGGGCTGCTGCCATGGGGGCTTGGCACTGTCCTCGTGCCTCCAGCATGTGAGAGCCAAGCAAAGGGAAGGAGCAGCTCTGCTTCCTGATCTCCACTGGTGTTTGCAGGGTATGCAGATGAATTGCTTTAGAAAAACACATTAGCAAAGCAAAAGTTTATTCTAGGAAGTAGGAGGTGGGAGAATTGGCAGTAATTCTCCCTAGTATCCAAGGTATTATTAGAGGCTTATCCCTGCTCTGCACAGTAATCACATTGGAAATTTTTGATTAGAAAACAAAATCTAAATGAGAAGTATGAATATTCATTAGGTGTGGAGATTAATATGCATAATTATGCAAATTAGACAGCAATTAAACACCAATTCTCTGGGGAAATGATTAACACAAAGGCACAGAAATAGAAGGATGTAATTTGAAAGAAGTTTCTGGTTAAATGAACAGTAAGGGGAGCGGAGGAGACAAATACCCACCGTGTCTGCCATAATAATCAGCTCTGCTAAAATGAAATGGGAGCCTGCCCACCCCGGCTGCACCCCATGGACCCCCCTCACCCCACAGCTTTTGGGTCAGCAGGGCCCCACGTGCCTCAGTGGGGTGGGTGGAGGGGTGTGGGATCCCCCCAGTCGTGGGGATGGAGCTCAGGGCATGAGCTCACACCTTGCTGGGGCTGTGCAGCCCGAGAGGAGCTGGCAGCAGATGAAAGGAAACCGATTCCTACCACGAGAGTGCTGCAAAAGCCTCCTCTTGGTTCGCTGCCATTGTGGACTGAACCACCCTGATGAGAGAGAGGGGCTTTTGGAGGGCTGAAAACAACACGGGGGAGAGCGTGCTGTGCACAGCCCCATGGTGCCATCCCCCTTCACCTGCAGGAACACAGCAACTTAAAGCAAAAATAGCCACGAACCACTGTGAGCCCCAATAATGTGCCCTCAGCCTCCTGTTGAGGCTCTTGGATGTTGAGCCATTGAGCACCAGGCAGCTCTTTGCACGCTGCTCCCGCCAGCAAAAATCAGCACTGGAGGCAGTCGGTTCTTCGTTTGCAGTGGTCTCAGGGTGGAGCAGAGTCGCAGTGTTTGTTTCTCCTCTTCCCCACTGCCCTCTGTGTTTTGAAGCATTTCCAGACTGGTGTGGGATTTGCTTTGAAGCTGGTGGGATAAAATCCCAGCAGAGGTGGGGAGGTGGGGATGGAGAGGAGAGGATGATGGGTCGCGCCGAGTGGAAGTGGTTTATTAATGAAAATATTGCTTTGTTTGTAGAAGGAAGAGTTAATTTTGTGAGAACACCTTTGAGGCTTTGCTGATAAAGCAAGAGTAACCTTTGTTCTTCCTGTTTTTTTGTAGGTTTGGATGAAAGACCGGGATCAGGTTCCTGGGGAACGGGAGATCAAAACAGCTCCACGTTTGACCAAGGAAGGGTAAGGATGGAGCACAAACACAGAGCTCAAAGGAAAATAAACGGGGGCTCTGCTGTGCCTTTCAGAGCATGCATTTGTGCCCAGGTCAGCCCTGACCCCTGGAACTGCCTTTTTTGCTCCCTTTTGGGCCATGTTTGTGTTATTGGAAGGGGGTCAGCAGGCAGAGGGGACCCTACCACTCCTCCAAACCCTTGTGCAGACCTTCAGCCCATGTTCTCCCTTCTCCCCATGCTCAGCTTTGGGCTTATTATCCCCATGCTCAGCTTATTACAATGGGGTCCCCAAATCAGGATGAGTTTGGGGAGCACTGGCAAGGTTTCAGCATGAAGAAGCCAAAACTGAACAGCGTAGAGCTGGGGCCCGAGGAGGAAAAGAGAGAAAAGACATTAACTTAATTGAAATGGTGTTTTTTTGACAGATGCTCATGTTTTAATGGGTTTGTGTGATTCGTTTTCATGATGGCACCATTCCCTTCCCTTAGGTCAGTGGTGGAGCAGCTCTGTGTCATTTCTCATTTTTATAGAGCTCCTCCTCCCCTCCACTCCCCCCAGCTCAGGGCAGTTCTGGGGCTCTTTGCTCCTCACCTGGCGGGCACTGAGCTGCTGAGCAAGGGCAGAAACCCATCAGGAGCCACCAGCACAGGGCCAACACCCTGTAGATCCCTGCTTTGGTGCTGTGTCCCCTCCAAATGCCACAGCCTCGCTGCCTTGCTCTCTGCCACAAGGATGGGATCATTTCTCTGTCCTGTTTACAAGGTGCTTTTGACTTTGACCTTTCCCACTGCTCCCTGACAGCCTGGCCTCTCCAGAGCAGGTCTGTGCTGTGCAGCTGATGCGACCCTGAGGCTAACCAGGGCCTTTGGCATCTCCAGAGGGTGCCCATCAAGTAGCAGCTTGGGTCTTTTCCCCTCCAGTTGCGTCAGGCAGCATCTCACCACATTAAATGGGGCACACATAGATACATATCCCACATTCCTCAGCATTTGGCTCAGCATCTCTGATGATCACTACCTGTGTTGCTCCAGCAGAGCTATGGTGAAGGCCCCCACTATGGTGAGCACCGGGACCTGCCGTCGCACAACAGCTTGTCTTCATCTCCATTCCTGGGACCTGGACTAGTGGGTGAGTGCCTCCCACTGCCTGACGATACTGCAGGCTCAAAGCAGGGCCAATCTAACAGCAACATGCACTTCCTGGGAGCATTTTCACCAGCCAGCATCACTGCTTCCCCCAGCAGAGCTGCTGTCCGGGCTGTGGTTAAAGCAGCTGTTGGCCAGAGGGTCTCATCAGCACCTAATGTTGCACGGCAGCCACTGTATTTATGGGCACAGTTATTTTTCTCTGTTTTACAGTAGGGCAGTAACAGAGGTTGATTCTGGCTGTGCTGGTGCAGGAAGGGCTGAGTTTGCTCTCGAGGAGCTGCTAATCAGGGTTGGAGAGGCGTGGAGAGAGGGACAACAGGCACAGCTCATCCTTAAGGTCTCACAATAGGCTCATAGGAGGCTTTGCCCCACAGCCCCACTGACCCAGGCAGTGTGATTCCTGCAGAGAGCTCCCTGCTCCTGTGGTGGGATCTGGGGAACTCTTGTCTTGTGTTCTGACTCTCTCTGTCCACCTTCTCTGCCCCCTATGCTGGGTGGCACGAGGGACACAGCACACCTTGCTGTGCCCATTACAGTGATCATGTGGCACTTTACCCATCTCCCTCTCCCCTAGAGTGGAAGGAGAGATTAAGAGCAGAAAATATCCACCCTGAAGGACTTAGAGAGCTGTAATGGCATTAGGAATTGGGCTTAGTCCTCCCCACCTTTGCCCACGCGGTGGTGGGTGGAACCCTCTGATTGGAAGCAGGGGAATGAGAAGGGGGCATTGGGTTTGAAACAGAAAATCCCCACTGGGCACAGAGGTTCCTCCTCTGGAGCAGGTCAGAAAGGGGAAGAAGAGCAGGGTGGCACTGGGAAGCTGCTGTCAGCACTCTTCCTCCTCCTCCTGCCTGTGTTTGTGGCACGAGGCTCGCTCTGAGCTCTGCTACATTTGCTTGCCCTTCAACTTCTGAAGATAGCAGAGCGAGGGAGGTGATTCCTTCTTGTTTCCTGCCCCGGGAGGATGTAAGCAAAGCAGAAGAGATGTTTCTTCATAAGCCAGGGGAGCCTTGATGTCATGTAGCAGGGTTTGTTGGGGCATGAGCTGGGGCAGGAACCCTCCCATGCCGGGAGCAAAGGCAGCCCTAAGAGCTTCCAGGTGAGAAGGAGCTGCCTGGGGAGGAACACAGAGCTTTCCCCTTTGATGTGTGCAGGGAGAGGACACGTTT
The DNA here is from genome assembly GCF_019238085.1 of Lagopus leucura. Lineage (NCBI taxonomy): Eukaryota > Metazoa > Chordata > Aves > Galliformes > Phasianidae > Lagopus > Lagopus leucura. The sequence continues at coordinate 9,169 of NW_024967542.1, forward strand.
GGCTTCCTCTCAAAGCTGGGGCTCCCAGTGCTTTGCAAACAGCGGTGGCTGCCAAGCTGGCTGCTCCCCAGCACGTGGAACCAGAGCCTCTGTGCCCCAATGGGTGACATCCTCCAGCTGCCACCAAGCAGTTCACACTGGCACCAACACCCCGCGCCGTCCCCATGAGTGCTGGCAATGCCCCTGGCTCCAGGCAGAGCACTTAGAGCCACACCACCAAACCAGGAGCTGGGAAATAGCAGATAGGAGGGGCAGGGGCCTCCTGCCATTTCAAAGTCACTTTTGTTCCTAAAACTGAATGTGGTTGAAGGAGAAAACACCAACCCCTGGAGCAGGATCCAAGATAAATACGTAGGTTTTGCTTCGCCTCTGCACTCTTACACCGAAAACAGCAGCATGGAGGAAGACCACAGGTGGAGCTTTCTCTTCCTCATTACCAAACTGCTGCTGAAAACTTTTCAAGTGGCAAAAATCTTCAAGGGAAAATGAGAGGGAAGGAGAGTGGGTCAAAAAAAAAAAAACACACAACCCAAAAAAACAAAACCCCAATCTTTTTGCATACAACTGCAGTAGCAGAGTGGGAGGGAAGTGTGAGCTTTGGAGATGTCACCTCCCTGTCACTCCCTGGTTTCCCAGAAGGTCCCCCCGGGTGGCACGAGGTGGTGGGTGATGAGGGAGGAGGGATTTTTTTGTTGTAAATCACCCACCTTCCAAATCAGTCACTCTTTCACCATTCCCTTTCAGCAGGGAGCGGATGGCTGGGGAGGCATTGCTTAAACAGGGGGGGAAACTGATAAGCCATAACAGATTTCTTTCTAGTAATTATTTCTAGTAATTAGCTTCTTTTCAGAAGAGTGTCTCTAATCTTGTGCACATTGTGAGCTGTTGTGGATTGTGCTTTTTCCTGGACAATACTTTTAATCTGCCTGCGGATGGGGCTGGTTGCTGCTCCCCTGGTTTTTGTTAACATCCTTCCCCCCTCCCTCCTATTCCAACCTGGGCTTTTCTCATCCTTCCTCCCCTGGATGAGTTGTGATGGAGTTAGCAGGGCTGGGGAGATGCTGGGAGCCCTGGGAAGCACCCAGGTGCTCAGGGGGAGTTGGCCAAATCTATGGGCACATTGAGTCCCTTTCCCTTGCATGTCTGCAATTGGGACTTGAGGGGAGAAAAGGCAAACCCACAACTCTACTTAATAACACTGCTGAGGTTGTTGGAGGGGAGGCGCTCCTGCTCAGCCTCAGTGTCTCCCCCACAAAAAGGGATCCTGGTTAAGATGTAATGATTTATTCCCTAACTTTCCCTGCTATCTGTCCACCTGAGTGCTGTTAGAATAGCAGGATTCAGTCATTTGGAGGAGGCATTCGGGGACATTCCTGGCACGTTGCACTGAGAGCTGCTTCCATCCCACTCCATGCTGCCTGCTTGGAGCTTCGTCCCATTTCCTGCCCAAAGCCTCCAGGCCGTGCCAAACCCCAGAGCAGAGAAATCTGCCATCCCTCCAAAGTTTGGCATTCCTCAGCATTCACCATCCCTCCTCTTTGCCATCCCTTCCCTCTGCTGTACCTCCTCTTTACCATCTCTGCCATCCCTCCACTTTGCCATCTCCTCTCTTTGCCATCCCTCCTCTCAGCCACCCTCCAGCCCCATTTTCCTACCCAACTGAATTTACAGTCTCTGCAGCCGAGATTTTCTCCTCTTTCTGCATTATCCTGGTGCAGGGCTGGGGGATGCCTCTCCCTCTGAAGTTCCTCCCACCCTCACACCACCGCTGATCAAAGCGTGCAGCAGATTGCTGGTACCAGGCACGCTTTGCTTCTGACATGAATCAAACGAGGCACAAAAGAACAAACATCAGATGAAAAGCAGCAGGTTTGGGGAGAGGCACAGAGCAGACTTGATGCTCACAGTTGTCATATGGCTGTTCTGCTTTCCGTGGTGGGTTTGGGATCGGGGTGCCATCAGGTGGGTGGGTACAGAGATGGGTTTGCAGTGGAGAGGGCTGGAATTGCCCTGGTTTCCCTCTGGTTCAGGAGCAGCCCTGATCCTCCCAGTGACACAACCTGCTGAGCTATTTGTGTCACACCACAGCAAATATAGCTGCTAAGCTCTTTTAGAAATTAGGTCATTTAAGAGATCTGTCCTCTGACATCCTGACCTTTGTTTACTTAATGTTTAAGCCTCTGCAGCGAGGCAGCAGCAGGGCCTGGCACATCTGCCCATTGGGATGGGAGGAGCAGGGCCAGGCTGAAGTCACCCCATCCCTTTGGGGCTCTCAGGATTGGCTGTGCAGCTCAAGGACCGCTCAGAAAACGGGGCTGAGCTCACCATCCCTGCACAGAATCAGTGCTGGGGGCTGCAGGCCGAGCAGCCCAACACATTCCTGTTGTGGGGGGTGACCCAGGGCAATTTTCTCCCCACCATCTTCAGCTGCTCCCCAAGAGCTCTCAGTGTCGCCCCAGTGCGTTATCCTCCATCTTAGGGCTTTAGGTTAAGCAGATTGGCCAAATCCTCCCCTGACGGTTTTGCTCGTTGCAGCAGCGTGGGGAGGCGGGATGCCATCACCCCCATTTTGGAGAAGGGGTTTTTTGGGGTGGCCCCATCACTTACCAGCTTCAGCCATGTGGGTTCCCCACACCAGAACGGGGCTGCCCTGCTGCTGGTCACAACCTTTTGGTCACCATCTCCATTTCCCCAGCAGCATCACTCATAGCAATCACTGTTGCTTTGTGCTGACCAGGGGTCCCACCCCCCTCACCCCCAGCACCCATGGGTGCTGCATGCCCGGCTCCCCAGAGAGGTGCCTGTGAGAACCTCAGGATGGAAACATTTCACCATATGTCTTGGGTTTCTTTTTATTTTTTGTGCTTCCCCCCCCCCGTGACAGCAGCATTCTCAGCACTGTGTGGGTGGGGGGGGGAGGGTTGCTGAGCATCAATAGAAGGCATCACGGGTGCATGGGGTGCACATGGGAATGGGTGGCACAGGGCCTTGGGGACACTGTGGGCTGGGGCTGAAGTGAGGAGCGAGGGAACTTTCCCATTGAATGCATTCTCCTTTGGAAAGTTGAGCACCCAGCAAAAAAAAAGGGGGCAGGAAATAATCCACGAGGGCTGGGAGCTGAGCCCCACCAAGATGGAGTGTCCCATTGTATGGGAAGCACATGCAGCCTGCTCCTTCCCTCCTGGCTCTGAGTTCTCTCTGCCTCTGCCAAACTCTGTGCTTTTTTTATTTAATATGTCTGGAGGTTTGTGTTGTGTTGGGTGGGTTTTTTTTGTGTGTGTGTGTGTGTGTGCTCTGGCCTCCAACTGCCAGTTTCCATGGCCACAAGCACTTCCCCGGTTTGGGGTTTTGCTGTTTGTGGACCGAGCCCTGCCTCTCGCTCACTTAAAGGCGCTGCTGTTCCCTGCTTCCTGCAGGCACACGGAGAGCTGCTGCAGAGACGGGGAGGGATGGGTGCAGGGTTCTGCTTCCCCATCACACAGAGCGTCGTTTCTGTTTCTTCTCCACCGTAGGGAAGAGCGGTGAAAGAGCCTCGTACTCCACTTTTGGAAGAGACGCCGCCGGGATGCCAGGGCTGAGCCAGGTAAGGGTAGAACACGTGGAGTTTTTTGCTGTGTGAGAGCCTAAGGGTCAACAGCTTGCTGGCAGCTCCGGGCATGAGGTTCTGTAAAGCTCAGAAGGGGCTGCTCAGTGCCTGGTGTGTGCTGAGGGCTCAGGGGAGGAGCTGTCAGAGCTGGGATTGGGGTCGGGGGTTCTCCATCCCTCTGCCAGCCTTGGCACTGCTGCTTTCCCTGCTCCCATCCCAGCCCCAGCACCTCCATCCCTACCACCACCATCACATCAAGCCAGGCTGCAAACAAGAAGGAGCAAAACCCCTCCCTGGCCAGCACCTCATTCCTTGCCAAAGAGAGAAGCTGTGCCGTGGTTGCTGTGCTGCTGTGCCATCATTTTGCTGGGGCAGGCAGTGTTTGGGTCTGTGGCCACTCAGGACCTGTGGCTCATCACTGCAGTTGGGGGGGGACACACAAAGCAAGGCGTTATGGAGAGGCACAGCCCTCAGCTGGCCAGCTTTTCTTTTCTCCATGTCCACACACACACACACACATTACGTGTTTTAATTTTACACAAATTTGTCATAATTTCCTCTTCTCTGAACTGAGGATGTTTCCTTTGCTGAAACAGCTGTGCTGGCTGCCCGTGCCAGAGTGGATTTAATTTACCACTGAAGCTGCTAAAATAAAAACGGGATGGAT
>NW_024967542.1:13431-43376 GCF_019238085.1 Lagopus leucura
GGGCAAATGGGGCTGCAGGCACACTGGACTGGATCGGGTGGCAGTGTGGGATGGGGGCATTGGATGTGGGGGGACACCAACCCCTCTCATCACAGTGCTGCCTGCAGTTCCGCTGCTTCCATTCTGCAGGGGGGTTCTGACCTGTTTGGGTGTTTTTTATTTTTGGAAAAGTGCCCCCCCCCTCCCAAATTGTCCCCGAAATGCCTTTGTTCCTTCCCACGACGCCCTCATTGAGGCAGATTTATGGCTGCCTGCTCGCAGAACAACCTCAGGAAGCATCGCTGGGGTGAGAGACGGGGCAGAAAAGTGCCCATTTCTGGGCAATTTACCCCCAAACCTCACTGCCCCTGGGGTTACCTGCCCACCACCATCCTTTCCCATTCTGCTCCTGTTCTGCTTGGCCACGCCGGAGCGTTCAGCCCAGAGGTAACATGACCAGTGGAACAGATTGCAGGAATGTCACCAGCTGTGAACACACAGCTCCTCTTTCCCTCCCCGACCCCTTTTTGGAGGAGGCCGTGCTTTAAGAGCGGCGCATTTTTCTTCCCAGTTTCTCAAAAGCTTGAAGCCCTCCTTTCTTTCAGCTCAGCCCCTGAAGATGGTTCAAAGGGAGCTTTTGTGGCTCGGAGGCCCTTTGCCATCCCTGTGAATTCCCTATAGAGGCACAGAGCTCAGTCCCAGAGCCAGCAGTGGGGCTGGGCTGGGTGCTGTTTCCCTGCGCTTCCCAGCGCCCCAAGGTCAGCTTGGATAAACACAGGGGAGGAGTTTCCTCATTTCAGAAAGAGGGATTTCACTTTTCCCTGATAAAACGTAAGAGAAAAGCAACCGAAGTGAAAGCATTGCAGCTCTGCAGTGGGTCTGGCTGGTGCCATGGACTGGCATCGTGGCTGTGGCCTTATGGGCAGGGTGGGACTCAGGTGGGTCACTGGTGGTGTCACCTCTCCCATCTCTTGCAGCTGGGATCAAATGGGAGTTCAGGGCATAGCAAAGGGGCACCAACACCTGCTGAGTGCATCCCTGGGCAGCAGGGAGAACGCATGGCATGAAAGCCCCTCATCTTCTTGCACACCCATCTTCCCCCCACACCTCCCCTCAGCCCCCGTATTTACATGTTGATTTTTCCTCCTGGCCTCTGGGCTTGTTGCTTTTTCCCCTGGCTGCTTTCTGCAGAGAGGTGCTTAAAGGCAGCTCTGTTCTCCCCAAGGGAGCTCAATGCTTTTCCAGCATCCTCACCCAAAGCTTTCTCCCTCTCCTTGTTTACAGACTGGTTTCCTGCCCAGCGAAATGGGAATCGCCAGTCCGAGCACGCTTTCCCCCACCGGAGTGAAGGGGGGGTCTCAGTATTTTTCTTACCCCAACAATCCTCGCAGGAGAGGTGCTGAGAGCAGCATAGGTACGTCGCTGTGGGCACATTGCTTTGGTTGGGGTGGGTGACCACAGGGCGAGTCCCAGTGCTGCTGCTGCCATGGGCTCACCTGGGTGCACAGCTGGCATCAGCTCTTTTATTGGTCGTTTGGTTTAATATATCTCCCCCTCCAAAGGAAATATATATATATATATATATATGGGAATTTGGGCTCTCAGTCATTTGGAATTTCCTTTTTTCCAGTAAATGTCAGGTTGGGTTACAGATGCAGATGGCTTGAGGTTCTTCTATAAACACTTCAGGCCGCATCACACATCAGTGGTCGTGCCTGGAAAAACTGGGGCTGCTTTGGGATGGCTGTGGGGGCTGCTGGTCCCCAGTGGGGCTCTGGGAGCTGCAATGTGACAGCACTGGGGCTGCCCCCCCCCCCCCCAGAACCTCAGGCCCATCACCTGGAGCAGCAGTTGTGCATGTTGGCATCCACCTGGAAATGGGGCACTTTGCTGCTGGTAACAAAGGGTAAGGTTGGGTGCGAATCCCATTTTCGAATGACGAAGCCCAGTTCACCAGAATTTGTGTTTTTTGTCACAGTTCCACCCCACACCCCCACCAGAATCTCTCTGCTGTTATTTTGAGCTTTCCCCAACAAACGAAACCAGAAGTGACCTGGTGCTGTGTGTTCCTCCACCGAAGGCATCCACTTCGGTCCTGCCACGTTAAGATAGTGCTGCTCCATAGTGCTGCCAGCCTGGGGAATGAATTCCTTTTGCTTTGGTTCATCCTACGATGAATTTCCCCTGTCTCCTGCCCCTCAGTAGGGCTTTTCTTAACCATGAGCTGAAAAACATCTAGGATGCAACCAGCAATACAGTGAGGGATTACGTATGGGATGAAGGGCTGGGGGGCTCTTCCTCGTTCCCGTTACTGCCCCTCCTTTGGCCATGGGACATTTGGGGTCTGTGTGTTCTGCCCTTTGGTTTAGCTGGAGTTTGTTTGCCCTCCTGCTGACTCCCTTTCAAAGAATTCCATCCTTTCTCCTTCTCTCCCAAGCAGATGGACAGCCCAAAAAGGTTCGGAAGGTGCCTCCTGGACTCCCCTCCTCGGTGAGTGGTTGGGGCCCCCATCCCTGCACCCCAATCCCAGCACTGCCAACCCCCAACTCCAGCAAAGCATCAGTGCACAGAAAAGGGAAGGGTTTCTCCCACCCCCTCCCCACGTGGGAGATTGAGGGAAACTCTGCAGGCTGGGGGCACAAACACAGACAGAGGGGTTTTGCCATCAACACCCCACCCCCATCACTTTGAGGTTACATCACAGTGCCCCACTGCAACGGGATATTCAGCACGGTCAGATTTCAGTGCAGGAGGAAAGCAAAGCAGCCGTGAGGCACGCGGGCAGCTGGGGCTGCTCCAGGTGTGTGCACTGCCTGTGCTGCTTTATAGGAAAGCCAAGCAGGCTGCAGGAATCTGTTAGCCATGCTCCTATGGCTGTTGGAGGGGAATAAAGTGAACAATGGCTTTGTGGCTGGGAGTAATGGGATCTGCAGGAAAAGAGGCTGGGGAGGAGGGGATGCAGAGCATGGGAGCTGTCTGGCCACGCAGCCTTCCCAAAAGACCTGAGGGATGTGGCACTGCACCCTGTGCTGCCGGGGGGGAGCCTATAACTGCAGGATCCCAGCTGTAAGGAAAGAGACTCTGCTTTCATAGGGAAAAGCTTGCTGCAGAAAATCGTGGTGTGTGTGAAATTCAGAGCTCCCAAACCCCGGCTGCCATGTGGGGAAGGCGTTGCTTTGACAAATGGCCCTTTGTTGGCCTCAGATTTCAAAGGTGCTGGGGAGCTCCCTGTCACTCTGGTGCTGCTCAGGGGGCCCCGATGCCCCCAGGAGCCGCTGGGTGTTTGCTGGCCCCATGCACGTGTCAGCACCAACACCTGCACCCCAGCTATTCCAGCACCCCATAGGCAGTGGGGTTCTGCAGCAGAACACAGCAGCCCCGTGCTGGCAGAGCAGCACAGCTCAGCGCCACGCGTGCTCTGCATCCACCTTTACTCACCCCCACTTTTAATGGGTCCCCCCCACCCCCCTCCCTTCCCAGCAGTGACCTCTGCTTTGTGTTCTGCTGTTGAACTTCCACGCTGGGGGAGAGAAATCCACACCTAAGTGGTATGGGGAGGAGGGGGAGGGAGGTGGGGTGGGACAAACGGCAGCAGATCAAAGGCTCTTTGCGGCCCCGCTCCGTGTTATCGCTGGAGCCCATGCAAAACAAACAGGTTCCAAAGCCTCTCCTTCAAAATGAAGTGCTTGGATGTGCAGTTCCGAAGCTGCTTTGGAGATGTGGAGCGGGCACACGGTGCTCGTGGTCGTGATGGGGTTGGATGGAGTGAGGTGATGCAGTTCTGGGAGAGGTGGGACGCTGGGAATGGAGCTGGGCTGCATCCCAGTGTGGGGTCGGTGGCTCGGTGCTCATCCTCCGTGGGTTCAACTCTCTGTTTGCTCTCCGTCTGCTGCGGTCCCACCCGGCTTGGTGCATTTAAACCAGAAAAAAAACAGAGAGGAAAAGAGGGGAAAAAAAAAATAATACTAATAATAATAGCACGCAACCAAGAAGCACGCAGCTATAAATCCCTTCAGCTCCCAGCTCTGGGGCTCTGTGCACGGCCCCCGGCCGGCCCTCGCCGTGCTGGCAGTTCCAACTGGAGGAAATGACCTCACCTGGAGGTCCCCGAGGCCGACGCCGGGGTTTGGGGCCGGGGGGGAAGAAGGAGGGGGGGGGGGGGGTTGTGAAGGGGGGGGGTTTGGCACTGATTTACCGCTTCCTGCGGCGTTTGGCCGCCGTTCCCCCAACGCTGGGACAAGCAGTCGGGCTTTGGGGGATCCCACAACAACTTGTAGGGTTTGGGGAGCGACGGGGTCGGGGATGTGGAATCGGCAGCCAAAGCAAAACCTCTTTGCAGCCCCTTCTCTCTCTCTCGCTGTGTTTTCTTCCCCTCCTCGGCTCTCTGGATGCATTAAATGGATGCGGGGGCCCTGCTCAGCTCCCCCCATCCCCCCCCATCCCCCCTCCCCGCAGCCACGCAGCTGCCTCGCTCGCTGGCCGGGCGCCAAGCCCTGGCAGATGGCGCGGGGCCCATTAGACGTGCTTCATTCGATTCCCCCGTCCCAGCTCCCGCTATTTAATCAAATTAGAGGAAAAGTCAATTTGCCGGATTCTCAATTCTTCGCAGCCTTCCTCCTCCTCCTCCTCCTCCTCCGTTCACCCGCTCTCTCTCCAACCTCACGCTGCCCACCGGCCCCGCATGCACAGCATGGTGCAGAAAGCAAATTTGGGGGTTTAGGGGGGCTGGGGGGGTGTGTTGAGCTTGCAGGGCAGCTGCCTGCGCCCATCAGGTTTTCCCCTTCCCTCTATTTCTCTTTTTTCCCCCTCTTCTTGCCACAAATGTCGACCAGTTGCTTCCAGCTCTGATGTAGGGCAGAGTCCGTCCCCCCCTCTCCAAGGAGCCCCATGGCCAAGTGGGGGGCTGGTGGGGCTGATGACTGCAAAGGGGGGGGGGAGGGGGTCTGCTTCATCTTGGGGATGGAGATGGGTATGGGGGGAAACCACGTGGCACAGGGGAAGCAGGAGGAGAGAAGCAGCACTGAGAAGCAGGAACCGGGGGCACAAAGGGAAAAAGAAGCATTTCATTTGAACACCGGTGCAGTTCAGAGCTTTTTTCAATCCATCCCCACCTCCCCCATCCGAGAAAAAAAGAAGAAATTCTCAGCGTTGTGAGCAGTCAGGGGAATTGAGAGTGGTTTTCTCTGCCCTCACCGATGAGGGTTCTCAGCCAGGGGTCAGAGGGGGTGGGTTGGGTGCGGGGTGCGGGCACAGAGCACCCAAATCCAAGCACTGCTCTCCACGAGGAGCATTCCTGGAGCCCCTGCGCCCTCTGCTTTCGGGGGCATCGAAACCAACCAAAAAAATCAGATTGTGGTTTCGGAATGAACGGCCGGGGGGATGAAAATAGACTGCAGGAAAGGTTCTCACGTAATTTCGAGTGGCGTTTCGGTTTCTTTGCGTGTTGAATTCTTGCGTTCAGAAATCGGAACCGCTGCCATTTGGTGCCCTGGAAAGGCTTTCTGGGATGAGTTTGGGTCATTTTGGGAAAGCAGATCTTCTCTTTTGCATCACAGAGCTGAGCAGAGCTGCTGAAAGCTGGCTGAAAGCTGGCAGCGCCGTGTGCCATCCTGCACAAGGGGCCGTGCCCCCCCAACCTCTTATTTTCAGTAGTTTGCAGTTGACCCCGTGCATGAGCACATGGAATGGGGCTGAGGTGCTGCCGGAGGGGTTTGGGGTCCCCGTGGAGGCTGTGGTTTGGGGCTGTGCTGTTGCAGGTGTAGAGCAGTGTGATTGAAGTACTGCAGTGCAGCAGAGCTGCGCCTTGCAGGTTCGCCAGCAGACACAGCACAGGGTTGGGGTGCAGTGCTGAGGTCCCAAGGCCTGCTGTGTCCCCACCACCACCCTGACCCATCCCATGCCCTTGGGCGCGGGTTTGCATGCAGAAACGATGGGGTTTGTGGTTGCTCATAAAAAGCTATAACCGCAAAAACGGGAACTGGAGCAGAGCACCGAAACTGGGGCCAGCACAGCCTGCTGGGTGCCATTCCGGGAAGGCAGGGGCTGTTGGGCTCCTGCCCTGCATCCCCAGCCCTGGGCTGCTCCACTCAGTGCTGTCTCCATCGCTTTGTCCCCATCTGTCACCCATGCAGGGTGTGCTGAGCCCTGGGGTGACGCTCTGCTCCTCGCCCCTCTCTGCCTTGCAGGTGTATCCATCCAACTCAGGTGATGACTACAGCAGGGATCCGGCTGGATACACTCCCTCAAAACCTCCCAGCACTGTATACCCCGGAGCCTTCTATATGGCAGGTGAGCGGCTGAGACATGGATTGGCTAACGGGAGGGATTGCAATGCATTGGTTCAGGGCTGGAGCAGCCCTGTGCCCTGTAGGGTGCAGTGGGGATGGATGCTGTCCTTGCTCAGGCTATGGGATGCATACCAGCCCCCCTAACCCCACTCACAGCTTCTCCTTTCTTTCCAGACGGGCTTCACAACTCGCCAGACCTGTGGAGCTCCCCTGGTGCCATGAGCCAGTCCAGCTACGGGGCCATGCTGGGCAGTTCCTCCTCCCCTCTCCCACAGTCCGCCAGCTTCAACAGTTTACATCAGCACGAACGCATGGTAACGTCCCCAGCTGTCCCCCCCAGCGCCCCCTGTTGGGGTCGGGTCGGTGGTCGAAGCTCCAGGACCCACCTTAACCCTCTTCTTCCCTCCCTCCAGAACTACCAGCTGCATTCAGGAGAGGTGAATGGCGGGCTGCCCTCCGTGTCAGGCTTCTCCTCTGCCTCCACCCCATATGGCGTCTCCAGCCACACGCCGCCGATCAGTGGGACCGACACCATGATGGGTACGTGCCCCCCCCTCCCAGAGCACCCTACTGACACACAGGGACCAAGCTGGAAAACCAAAGCCCCACTATCAGGGCTGGAGGTGCCCATCTCTGCGTACCTGCACGCTGTTGATCCCTTTTGTGTCACAGGGGACATCTCACCCCTGCCTGGGTGACTGCGCAGCCCCCAGGGAGCAGGGAGGGGGTGGATGTGGGCTTTGCCAAGCAGCTGAGTGGGACTGGGAGGAGCCCGAGGTCTTGTGGAATCAGCACTTGGAGATGCTGTGATGCTGCAAAGCCATTCATCCAAATCCCAAACGCACCATTCAGATGCTGCATTAAACCCCTGGGTGCTTTAATCTCTGACCCTGCTGAGCCCGTTACAAAACGTGTTACTGAAATGAACTTGTGTTCCCTGGGAAATGAGCATCCTGACCTGGATTCCTGGGGGAAGATTTGCTCAGAGAAAGGGAAACACATCGAGAAGGATTTATACGAGGTGCCTTGTGCCAGCAGCTCTGTGGTGCCCTGCCAGTGATGTCCATGTCCTCTCTCAACAGGTAACAGAGGAACCACGGCTGGGAGCTCGGGAGACGCTCTTGGGAAGGCACTAGCTTCAGTAAGAGCTGCTGCACATCCCCGACTGTTCCCTGCCCCTGCAGACCTCCCTCTGCACCGAGGACCATCTAGGCAGTGGGAAGATGGACGCGTGAGAAGTTTGGGGGAACCTCTGCACCCTCAAACAAACACAGCTGCCACCCCGAGTCCTGGCGCTGTGCTAAAGCCCCTTGAAGCAGATGGGGAGCCTGAGGCAGCACAGGGTGTTACTGCAGTCCCGTGAGCAGACCCAGACCCACACAGCCCTCATGGTGGGACCAGTGGGTCCTGGTGCCCAGTCCCTAAGTGTGCTGCTGCAAACTGGAGGGCACTGTCCCATTGAGAACGGCATTCTCTGCTATGGGGCTGTCAGAGCTCAAGGCTGCCCCTGTCCCATTCAGCACAGGGACCTTTGCTTCTACCTGGTGCTTTGAGGGGGGCTCAGCACTGCACCCCATATTTTGGGGGGGGCTCCAGCTTCCCTCCAGCGTGGGATACCAAGAAGGGATAGTGCAGGGCAGAGGCACTGGGTGCTGGGGGTAGATGAGGGCTGGCAGTGGGGCAGGAGGGACACTCACCATTCTGTGCAGCAGAACTGGGGGAGTTCTAAATCAGAGCTGAGCACTGCTGACTGCGCCCTGCTTCTCTCCCTCTAGATTTATTCCCCAGATCACTCTAGCAATAACTTCTCATCAAACCCCTCCACACCGGTCGGCTCCCCGCAGGGCCTTGCAGGTAGGTGAAAGTCTTGTTCCTTGTCTAAAGAGGCCCAGAAGCTTTGCTGTAAGGCACTTCCCAGATCAGCTCCATGGAAACCCTCCTTAAAAACCCTACGCTTTGGGCAAATCTCACCAAATCCCATTTGTTTTTAAAAGCAGGGGAGCAAGCTAAAGCATCTCTGCCACCCCCAAGCTCCTGGGGGAGCCCCATCTCTGTTGCACCCCATCTCAGTGGGGCTCGGGACGTTTGTCCCTGGCTTTCCTTCCTAATGGAACGAACCCAGTATAAACTGGGAAGCAGCCAGAGCTGCTGCAAAACCATTTCAGTGCCTGATGAAAGCCCATACCCTCGGTGTGCGGGTGCAAAGCCACCAAACTGCTGCTCCATGCCTGTGTGGCTCCATGCAGTGTTATGGTGTCCCTATGCATGCCGTTGTGGCCCAGCTTCCAGCCCCACCTAGCGGCTGCTGTGCCCAATCCCAAGCTGTCCCTGTTCATTTCCAGGCACATCCCAGTGGTCTCGAGCGGGCGGACAGGGTGCCTTATCTCCCAGCTACGAAGGGAGCCTCCACACTTTAGTAAGTGCAACATCTCCTCACTCCTCTTCTCCTTTCGTTGTGTCCCTGGGGGTGGTGGGATCAGGACCTGAAGGGGGAGGGTTGGGTGACAGATTGGTGTGGGCTGGAAGGGACCTTCAGGAGTGATGTTGGCATGTGGTCAAGCAGATTTAGGCACTGGTTCCTGACCCCCATCCACACCGCCGGGTCCAGCCCAGTTGTGTCAGAGCAGAGCTGCTCCTGTGACACCTTGGTGGTGGCACTGCTGGGGTCAGGCTGCTCATCCCTATATCTGCCCTGCAGCCTAAGCACAACTGTATGGGGCTGCTGGCTTGGCAGAGATTAACAGATTTCTCTCTCCATCCCCTCTTTCCAGCAAAACAAAATGGAAGACAGGTTGGACGAAGCCATCCACGTGCTGAGGAATCACGCCGTGGGCCAGACGGCCGCCATGCCAAGCAACCACGGGGACATGCATGGGCTGCTGGGCTCTGCTCCCGCACACAGTGCTGCTGTGGGCAGCCTGGGCCAGGCCTTCCCTGCCTCTGTCATGTCCCTGGGGGGTCGACACCCCAGCCTGGTGAGTGATGGATGGGGAGCGCTGAGATGGGGTTTGCATCCCAGGTGCGTAGGGTCCTGCACTGGCTCCCCCCTGTCTAGAGCTTGGTGACCACAGGAGCGTGTTCTGAGCAGGTCTGGGTCCCTGCCAGATCATCGTTGCAGAACCAGATGTGCTTTGCTCCCCAGACTCTGGTACAGAGCAGTGTGCTCCGTGCTACAAACCATCTGCAGCAATGGAGGTGTTGGCTCTGTGCTGCCAAGCCCTGCCAGCGTAGTGCAGCCCCACGGGATGCAGCCTGCTCAATCCTCATCCCTTCAGTGTGGGGTCTGTGCTGCTGGGGTGCCCTTGCTCCAGTGGCATTGTGGGGGCTGCAGAAACGTTGGTGCCCTGTGGAGATGCGTGCAGCCAGGCAGAACGGCCTGTGCAGTATGCAAGCAGTGCATCCCAGCAGAGAGGCTTTTCCATGGGATGGCAGCACTGATGAGGGCTTTCCCCTTGGCTCTGCTGGTGGGCAGGGCAAGGAGCTGCAGCCCAGCACCCCGCAGCCCCCAGGGCAGGTTGGCTCCTCTCCTGCATGGGGGGCATGTGGCTCTGCGGGGAGACCTGTGCTGGCCCTGACACTTCCACCCCTCAAAGCTTGCTCTGCTCATTCTGCTGTAGGTGGGAGGAGGTCACCCTGAAGACGGGCTGTCCAGCACCCCCAGCATGCTCCACAACCATGTCACACTTCCATCACAGCCCAGCTCACTCCCTGACCTCAACAGGCAGCAGGACACGTACAGTGGTAAGGCAGCTCTGCACCTGGGCATGCATGAGTCCCTCTCGATGCCAGGGTTTGGGGTCACCCCACATCCAGCTCGGGGCTCCTCACAGAACCCAGTTCACGCACTGCACTTTTCCCAGAGGTCCTTAATGTGGCTTCTGGCTCATCATGCATGTTTCTGCCCCTCTGGCTGTGGGTACAGTGAGACCCCGGGCACTGCACTGCTTGGGGAAGGGTGGACTCTGGCTCTGGAAGTTGTGAGTGGTGAAATGGGAGTGAAGGGGGAGCAGCAGAATTGGAGACCCCCCCCCAGAAGGGTGAGATGGGGATATGATCCCGCATGAATGGAGACTCCCAGCCCCTTCCAACCTCTTGTGTTCCTTGGCAGGCTTGTCAGGGGGGCTGGGGCGAAGCAGCGTCTCCTCGGGAACCAACGAGATAAAGAGGGAAGAGAAGGAGGATGAGGAGAACACATCAGTGGCAGATAACTCTGAAGAGGAGAAGAAGGAGCTGAAACCCTCCCGGAATAGAACAAGGTGCTCTTTGAACAGGTCTCTCCCTTCACTTTGTAAAGCTCTGAAGGCATTTGGCTTGGGCTGCAGCCACAGTGACCCCCGGGCAACTGAGCTCAGCCTGGTGACGCTGGGACCTGTCCTTGTGGTGCAGACCCTCTGCCCCTGCCCAGCCTCAGAGGAGCACAGCCTGGGTCCCGTGGCATTGGAACCAGCCATGCCAGGCAGAGCTCCTGGCCACCTGCCCTGCTGTCCTTATGGCTGTGGGTTTTCCTCGTGCTCATAAAGCAGAGGTTTGGGATGTGCTCATTCAGGGCATTGCTCGTGGCCGTGCCCAGGCAGCAAGGTACTCAGCATTCCTGGGCGCAGAGAGAAGGCTCCATCCTCTCCCTGTGTCAGGCTGCTGTTCCATTTGCTTTGGGCTCCTGCATCCCCCATCACAGCCAACCAGACATGGCAGTGGGTCAGGTGGGAGCCTGGCAGCGTGCTGGCCTGTCCCCAGCCTCGCCATCAGCTTGGTCACCCTCCTTGCCAGCAAACACCTCCTACCCTCCACCCACCCTCTGACACCAGGGTCACCCCCCAGCACCTCCTCGGAACCAGCACACGCCTCCCAGCGACAGCTCATGCCTTAATCACAGAACCACACAATCATTCAGGTTGGAAAAACCCTCTCAGATCACCAAATCCAACCCCAACCCCTCCCCCAGGTGCCACGTCTCCACGGTTCTTGAGCTCCTCCGGGGACGGTGACCCCACCACCTCCCCCAGCAGCCGTGTCGATGCATCACCAATTGTGTTGTGCTTTCTTTATTTTGTTGTGTATACAAAAAAGAAAGGGAGGAAGAGGAAGAGCCTTAATGCTTCTCTCCGTGTCACTGCATGTCCCCGTGCCACGGCGGGGGGACATCTGGGTGCCTCCGTGTGTGTTTTCTTGTCTGTGAGTTGACCGGTGCTGAGAGTGCACGCGAGGAATGTCCCTGTCTCGTTCTTATTTTAAACCATTAGTCAAGATGAGGATGAGGAGGACGATCTTCTTCCCCCAGAGCAAAAAGCCGAGAGAGAAAGAGAAAGGAGGGTCGCCAATAATGCCCGTGAGCGCCTGCGGGTCCGGGACATCAACGAGGCCTTTAAAGAGCTCGGACGCATGTGCCAACTCCACCTAAACAGCGAAAAACCACAGACCAAACTGCTAATCCTCCACCAGGCCGTATCAGTCATACTGAACCTGGAGCAACAAGTTAGAGGTCAGTGAGGGTCCCGGAGTGGTGATATTTGACGTATCTGATCGGCACGGGGCTGTCTGTCTGTCTGTCTCTGTGACGTGTGCTGTGGTGCCTTGCGCTCTCTCTCCCCTGTGCCCTTGCATTCCCGAGGCTGTCGATGCCTTTTTTTTTTATTATTATTATTATTATTATTATTTTGTCCTTTTTTATTTTTCCTTTTTGGTTGTTTTGTTGGTTTTTTTTTTGTTCTGTTTTGGTTTGGTTTTTGTTTTGGTCTCATCCCTGCTGTTCTCTCTCTGTGCTCCCCACTGCATGCCGCTCCGCCGCGGGGCACCCGCAGCCCTGGGACAACTCAGCCAGCAGTAAAACCAAACCCACCTCCAACAAACAGCAAAATCCCACCTCCCCAAACTCATTCCTCCCTGCAGCACGGGGAGCTGCCTCCTCCTCCTCCTCCTTCCCCCAGCAAAGCACTGGGGACTGCAGAGCCGCATGGGGACGGCGGCACAGCCACATTCCCATCCACACCAGGAGCTCTGCGTGTGCACAGCAGAGCCCAGAGGATCCACAGGACTTTGCTGCTTTGTTCCACACCTGCAGTGCATGCAGTGCATGCTTCCACCTCCCGGGCAGGTTAACCCCTTTCTCTCTGCAGAGAATTGTTGTAACACATGAACCCGTGGTCTGTGCCTGGCTGTGCTCCTCTCTGCTGGCCTCTGCTGTCGCATTGATGTTGGAGTCCTTTGTGCCTCTCTTCAGTTTGCAATTTTTTATTTTTATTTTTATTTTTTTTGCTTTTCATAACATATATATTTTTTTCCTGTCTCTTTTTTAATTTCCCCCCCCCCCCCTTTTCTTTTTTTTTCCTTTTTTTTTTTTTTTTTTCCTTTTTTTTTTTTTTTTTTCCTTTTTTTTCCCTCATTTCGAGTTTTGATTTTTTATTTTATTTTATTTTATTTTGGTTCTGTTCTTTCCAATCTCCTACAGACAGTCCCCAGCCGTGACCTCTCGGTGGTCCCACTCTCTACCTTGTACTTGCTGCTTGCGGCCGGAGGCAGGAGCCGAGGGGTGGCGGGGGGTCAGACAGAGTTGGCACCGTGTTCACTTTGGTCTCCCACGCTTGTCCCTTTTTAAACCCTTCTTGGACACAGCTGGGGACACGCACCGAGCCCCACGTGCAGGTTGTAGCTCAGGCAGATAGAATGTCACTGCTCCACCGGTTCTGCTCTGGGACGGAGCAAAGCTGACCCCAAATCCCTCCGTGCTGTGGAGTCACCCTGCGTGCCCTCCACTTTGTGCTGTGGTTGGTGGCAGATGGGACAGGAAGGAGAAGGAGCGGGTCGAAGCGTTGCAAGGAGCCACGGTGACGCCAGGCTGTGTCATCGTGGTGCTGTGCATCCTTAGGGGACAGCACGTGGCCCTGTGGTGCTCCAGCAGCGCGAGAGGCAGACGGCTGCAGCCCATCTGTGGTGCATCTGAGCCACCAGCGTTAGCTGGGAGCAGTGGCAGCGTCATTGCTGGGGTGGCTGGGGGTGGCCTCGCTACTTTGGCCATCCCAGCTGCTGGAGAGGCAGTGGCTGTGCCAACCGAGCACCGTGACGGCGAGGAGAGGACAGGACAGGGACAGGGCTGGCGCCCAGGACCTCAGATAGGGGCGTTCCAGTGAGAATTTTTGCTCTGGGGGAGAAGGTCGTCTGTACAGCGCAGTGGGGGTCGCAGGGCTGCGGCGATGCCATGGGGTACGGTGCTGCCAGCCTGGTGCTGCTGTGGCAGGAGCTCTCCCAGGCTCCCATCCCTGCCTGGAAGAGAGAATTCCCCCTTTCAGAATGCTGGGGGGGGTTTGGGCTCTCTGGGACGAGCTGGGTTCAGTGCATTTGAAAGTGACCCAGGGTTGCTTGGCCCCCCGCACCGCTGCTGCCCAAACCTGTCAGAGGACTGGGGCACAAACCCTTTGTTGGGATACAGATGTACAAAGAGGGGTTTGGGCGTCATCTCGGGTGATAAACCCAATGTTTTGGGGCCGAGATGTGCCCAACATCCCCCACATTTCGCAGCTTTGACGTTGTGCACGGGGTGCAGCTGTTACCACTGCACCCCCCCCCCCACGCTGGCAGCACCTCCCATAGCCTGCAGAGGGGACAAACAACCCCCGCAGTCCGGACCCCCCCCAGCAGCACCCGCAGCAATTGGCTTTGAAAAACGAGGGCCGCTTGGGCCGCTTCCAGTGGACAGCAGGAGCACTACCAGCACGGCAACGTCTGCCCCCTCCCGGAGCACCCCCCTGACTAACCCTGTGGTGCTGTGAACCCAGCAGTACAGACGAGGCCTTATCACTGGAGGACAAAGATCTGAGGGACCGGGAGAGGAGAATGGCCAATAACGCCAGGGAGAGGGTGCGCGTGCGGGACATTAACGAGGCCTTTAAGGAGCTGGGACGCATGTGTCAGATGCACTTAAAAACGGACAAAGCACAGACCAAACTGATCATCCTCCAGCAAGCGGTGCAGGTCATTCTGGGCCTGGAGCAGCAAGTACGAGGTATGGAAACTGCCAGAGGTTCACCTCGGGGTCCCTCTCCCCATTCTGTGCGTGCGTGCGCACCTCTGCTGCCGCTCTGCTTCACGTGCGCTGACCTTTCCGAAGCCACCGCCTGGGTTTGGCTACTTGGAGCCTCTCTGTCCCTTTTTTGTGCTTATGGCAGTTTGGCACCCGGATCCCTTTGGAAAACTCAGCTTTTCGGCTTCGCTTTGCTTCGCTCCCAACGCAGCGCTGGGCCGGGTGCGGGGTTTTGCTGGAGCGCAGCCATGTCCCTGCAGAGCTGCAGGAGAGAGCAGCTCCCACCTCGCATGCCCTGTTCTGTCCCGTGCCTCTGCCCTCACTCCTGGGATGCTGTTGCCCAGACTCAGCTCGTTCCCTTCCCTCCCCTGCTGTTTTTTTTGGCACAGAGCGCAATCTGAACCCCAAAGCTGCCTGCTTGAAACGTCGGGAAGAGGAGAAAGTATCCGGAGTGGTGGGAGACCCCCAGATGACACTTTCAGCTTCGCATCCTGGTCTCGGAGACGCTCACAACCCCGTTGGACACATGTAAAGGTACCATTCCCTGCCCTGCCATCCCAGTCGGCTCCATCCCGCTCCTCTTTGCCATCCTCCCTTGGTGGCCGAGCCAAGTCTCCATCCAGACTCTGTGTATTTATCACAAAGGAGAGAAAAGAGGCAAAACCCAAGGAAGCAGCAAGCTTACAGCTTACATCTCAGCTGCCCATCAGCCCCGCTGGGCCCTCGGGGTGCTTCATCCCACTGCAGGCTGGGGACGCTGCTCCATTCCTGTTCTCATTGGTGCTTTTCTTGGTTTGATTTTCAGATCCTTTTGTTCCTCTGGACGCGGAGATCCACAGGATGCGAATCCTCGCTGCGATCTGCGACCTTCCCGACCCATAAACTTTAGTCCTGCTCATACTGACACACGTGGACGGATCCTGGCGTGACGTAAGGGGTGGAAAAACACTTTGAAACGCAAACAAACAAACAAACAAAATTGCCTTAAGTATAAAGCGCGGAACAGTCAATACATATCACTCAGTTAGGAGGGGGTGGCGTGTTCTCTTGGCTTGTTCACAAGCAGCCAGCAGCAAAATTGTGCCTAAGCTTCGTATTTCTCTCTTTTTTTTTCTTTTTTTTTTTCTTTTTTTAAACAAACAAACGAAAAAAAAAAGAAGGAAAAAAAAAAAAGAAAAAAAAGACCATTAGTGACGAGGTTTTTTTTACGTAGAACAAATTAGCGACGCCTTTTGGGCTCTGTGTTTTTTTTTTGTTCTGTTTTTTAGCTTCTTTTGCCTATGTTTTGTAAGCGACGAGGAAGGAATTTTTTTTGGGATTTGTTTTTTTTTGTTTGTTTGTTTGTTTTATTTGTTGTTTCGTTTTGGGTTTTTTCTTTTTTTTTTGTTTGTTTTTTTTTGTATAAAAAAATGTCTTGTACCCCCACGCTTTTCTGCTGCTGTTTCTATAGTTAACGTTGCATCTTTAGGATCAACCAGAATATTAAAATTGTATTAAGAGAGACTGGATATAAAGAGAGGAATTCTCACATTCGGCTCTGAAAGCCACTAAAAGCGAATGTAGCCACAGCAAGGAGGTGTCGGTCCTTGCCCGGCTTGTACCTTCCATGACAAAACAAACTCGTGCTGAATTCTCCATCTCTTTGCTTCGGCCACTTCTGATTTGGGAGAAGGAAATCAACCAGCGGCCTGCAGCAGCTCCTCCCAGGAGGAAAAATCCCCCATTGCGGGGCTGCGCCGTCTCCCCTTCGCTCCTGTTGGGTGCTGGCCCAGGAGCGCCGTGATGGGAGGACAGGAGCACGGAGTGTGGAAGGGAACAGAGGATGGCTGCGTTCCCAAGGTAAGCAGAGCTGCTGCAGATGAAAGCTGCCCACGCCTGCAAGCGGCCGCCTGGAGCCCGAGGCTCATCCAGAGGCAGCGCTGAACAAAGATGACCGAACAAAGCTGGAGGCATTGGGAAGATGCGGTGGCAGATGAAGCAGCAGCGTTGAGGATGCAGTGCCTGGTGCCGTGGGAGCGGATGGACGCACAGACACGGGCAGCTCAGCCCCCTGCCGTGGCTGCGGTGGGATCCCAGCCCAGAGTCGCAACCGTCGGGAAGCGGCAGCTCTGCATCCCGCTGCTGCATCTCCTGGAGGTCACACTGTGCCCATCCTGCCGTGGGGCAGCCAATATCATCTGCATAGGCAGGAAAGGAAGGCAGCAGTGGGCACCCACCCCACGCAGCGCTCCGGCAGCCAAGCTGTGCTGCTCTCCCTTCGCTCTGAGCCGCACCGGGTCACCCCAGATGTGCCCAGCAGGAGGAGAGCCCAAAGCAAGAAGGCTGCAGGAGGTGCTGAGCCCTTCTGAAGTTGGCAGTGGAAGATCATCCGCTGGGATTCTGGGTTGTTTTTTTTTGTTTCTTCCCTTTCCTTCACCAAAATCACTTCCAAAATGTTTTCTGCCCGCTTCTTTCCAGCTCGGTGGGCTGATGGTGTCAGTGCTCCAGGACGATGCCATCCCCCATTCCAGCAGCATCTGCAGTGCCCTGGAAGTGGGTCAGCTGCCTCCATGGGGCAGGACAGGCCATGCGGACAGCAAGCAGGGTCTGTCTGTGTCCTTTGTTCTCCCAGGAACTGGGAGAGCTGTATTGCTTCAGTACAGGGAGAGGGAAGGGCTGGGAGAGCTGTATTGCTTCAGTACAGGGAGAGGGAAGGGCTAGCAAGCAGCACTGGGTCCTGTGGCATTTCCTTGGTGTAACCTTGTGCTTTGTAGCTCCGCTTCGTGCTCTGGCAGAGGTTGCTGGAAGCACTCGGGATGTTGCTCATCTCCCCATGGCAGTAGCTCAGAATGGGGCTGGGTGCTGGAGCAGGATGGGATCATCTCTCCCTGCTGGGACTCTGCAAGGTGTAGGAGGCCATGTTGGATGCTTCTGGCTTTCCCTGCTCCCAGCATCACGTCTGTGGAGTGAGACCTGAGAGCAGGGCAGCCTCCTGCACCGCGCCGTGAGCTCGCTGGCTTACAGCACTCCTGCTCTGGGTTCTGCCTGTGGGACAGCCCTGCAGCAGAGCTGGGTCGTCCCCCCCCCCAGAGCACCCTGCAAAATCCCAGCCCTGCGAGCCCAAAACCATGCAGAAAGCTTTAGAAGTGCTTCCCTGACATGTTGATTTAGCAACAAGAATTTGAGAAGGTGGTCGCGTACAGATGGATTGAAAGAAAATCTCCAATTTTAAAAGGAAAAAAAAAATCTTACAAAAATCCATAAGCTGTCAGCAAAATTGAAGATTTCTTGTTAGCAAAAACTAGCCAACTTCTTGGCAGGGCACAGACAAAGGGCCCTCAAGCACAAACCGCGCTGTGCCAGAGCTTGGGGAGGTTTTGGTGCCTCTGTTGTGCACAGGGCAGCACGGTGGGGACGTGGCATTGCTGTGCCTCTGCTCGTGTCTCACCCTGCAGCGCTGAGCTGCAGGGCAGGAGCTGGGTCACAGCCTGTGCACCTCGGGGCTGGGAGCAGCAGATGCTCTGCTGGAGCTGGGGCAGTGCAGGATTGTGCTTTGCCGTCCCCATCGCTCGGGGGATGGGATCTGTCTGCTTGGCATTGGGAGTTTTTGTCCCCTCTGGATGAGAAATGCAGAGTTGCGATGTGGGACCTTCCCAGCTGTCATTTGGGCGAGCAGCCGGCGCAGTGAGACGGTTTCTTTGAGGTTATGCTTGAGCAGGAAGGGCAGAAGCAGGCTGGGATTTCCCCAGGAGTCTGCAATTTCAGGTTCAGTGCAGAAGCCTCTCTCAAAGGCGCTTTGTGTCTGAGGCATCTGAAGCCAGCAGAGCCCTCAACCCCCTCAGCTGAGGCCTTTGAGAGCCAGGAGGCTTCTGAATGCCCGTTCCCATTCCCTCTGTCCCTGAGTTTTGCCTTTATGGAGTGATGTCTCAGTGGAGCCTGCAGCCCTGCTGCGTGCTGTGCCAGCCCCTGGCCTGGGGCTTTAGAATAGAGCTGGGGATGGGGAGGAGAAGCAGCACTGGGCTGGGACAAGCAGAGAGCCCACACACAGCATGGCCAACCCACAGCAAGCCACGGCCGCTGGATTCCCCATTCCTGCTTAACACCAGCACTAGCAAGACCTGATCGCTGTACACAGGCTTGCACGAGGTCTTTGCCCTGTTAAATCCTATGCAACCCCCTCTCCTCTCCCTCAGGGCCCTGCAGGTCCCAGCCCAGCCCCTTCTCTCTGCTCTGTGCCCGCCGAGCCCCGGTGCTCTCAGGGCGCAGCTTCATTTCCAGCAGCTCCAAAAGCATTTCCAGACCTGTGCCCTGAGACCGCGGGTCAGATGAGCGGCGAGAAGCAGGAGCAGCTCCCAGCACTGACCTGGGGGGGACCCAGGCCTGTCCTGGGGCTCTTCATGCACGCTTCCCCCCTCCTGTGCCTTCTGCACGCTGCTCCACCAGCATCCTCCACCCTGCAGTGGTTGGGAACGGAGCTCTTGGGCTGCTCTGCCAGCACTCGGTTCGGCTGCTCTTCCTTTGGGCAGGAGCAGGGGGTCCAAGCCAGTATTTCTGTCCCTGGGTCCCGTGCCACCAGCCCTGCTCCAGCTCGGCACCCATTGCATTGGAAGGAGGGCAGAGAAAAGCCCTCTCAGCCCCTTACACCCGCAGCTGCGGTTGGGAAGCAGCGGGGCTTTATGCCCCAAACCCAGGCTGTGCTGAGGGTGCAGCAGAGCATCCCTGCAGCCGTGCTGCCTCCCCACGGCCCCAAATCACCCGAAAGCCACCAGCGTCCAAGCAAACAGCAGCAGGGGGACGTGGGGAGGCTCCCCACCAGCAGCTTTGGGTTGTGGGGTGAGAGGGGCACCAAGCTGGGGGGCGGGAGCGATTCGTTTTGCAAGGAGCTGGTTGGCAAAACGAAGCATCCCATGGTTTGCTCTTTCTATATATTTTTGTAGGACAGGGCGGGATGGGAGAGCAGATGGGAGATGGCTGCAGAAGTTATTTTTCACCCCATATAAAGTTTTAGGTTGGTTTCGGGGTGTGGTTTTTTTTTTTTTGGCCTTTAAATAAGAAAGAAGAAAGAATAATAATGAAATGGTCCTTGCTTTTGATGTCTATGCTGCCTACCTGTAAATCCAGATGTACTTAAGTGGCTGAAATCCTTGTTCTTAAATCAGATACACATTATAGTTTTGAACTATATATATAGTAAATATATATATATATATGCCTAACCCAGCAAAAATTAAAAAAAAAAATAAGAAAATAAAGTATTTGGGGGTGGGGAAATGCGTTGCTCTTTGAAATGAATCACAATTGGGGGATGAAATTGTGTTTCTGAGTGCCTCGAGATAAGAATTGTTTTCATTTTTTTAAATAATTTTATACAAGTGTCAAAACAGCTGGCTGGATTATTTGGAATTTTTAAATAATCCTAACTTTTTTAAAGTAGATTTTGAGAACTGTCCTGTATATAACAGTAATGTAGCAATAAATGTGACATTTTATAACAATATTCCTTTTTTTTTTTCTTTTCCCCATGTCTGTCTGTCAGATGTTGTGTACCTATGACTGCAAAGTTGTAATAAAGGTTTGACCTGGTACTAAAAGAACTGCAGAAGAGAAAAAGACGAGGCGACCCAGCAGGACTCAGCCACTGCCTGCCCTCTGTTCTGTGCTCTGGGCCAAGGGCTCAGCCCAAACCCATCACCACAAGTCCTGCTGTTGCCCCAAATCCACCCTTGGGCTTGCAGGGGGTTTCTTAGCCCTCTGCTGCTCCCTTGCTCATCAGCTCTGGGCAAACGCAGCCATTTCATTCAGTGTCTCCTCGTCCCGCCGCTGCTTCACCCCTTTGCCTCCATGTCCCCTCCCAGGGGCTGATCCAGTTTCCTTCCCCTCATAGAATCATAGAATCACCAAGGTTGGAAAAGACCTCAAAGCTCATCCAGTCCAACCGCTCACCTATTCCCAACAGCTCCCACTAAACCACGTCCCTCAACACAACATCCAGCCTTTCCTTGAACACCCCCAGGCTCGGTGACTCCACCACCTCCCTGGGCATCCATTCCAGTGCCTGACCACCCTTTCTGAACAGTAATACTTCCTCATGTCCAGCCTGAATCTCCCCTGCCGTAGCTTGAAGCCATTCCCTCTGCTCCTATCACTGATGACACGAGAGCAGAGGCCGACCCCCAGCTCACTACAACCTCCCTTCAGGAAGTTATAGAGAGCAATGAGGTCTCCCCTGAGCTCCTCTTCTCCAGGCTGAACATTCCCAGCTCCTTCAGCCTCTCCTCACCAGCCCTGTGTTCCAGACCCCTCACCAGCTTTGTTGCCCTCCTTTGAACACGTTCCAGGGCCTCAATATCTTTCTTGCAGTGAGGGGCCCAAAACTGGACACAGTACTCGAGGTGCGGCCTCACCAGTGCTGAATACAGGGGAACAATCACCTCTCTGCTCCTGCTACAGCGCTGTTTCTGATGCAGGCCAGGATGCCATTGGCCTTCTTGGCCACCTGGGCACACTGTCGGCTCATGTTCAGCCCAGCATCAATCAATACCCCCAGGTCCATTTCCTCCACGCAGTCCTCCAGCCACACCGCCCCAAGCCTGCAGCGTCGCCTGGGGTTGTTGTGGCCGAAGTGCAGGACCCGGCATTTGGCCTTGTTGAAACTCATCCCATTGGCTTCAGCCCAGCTCTCCAGCCTGTCCAGGTCCCTCTGTAGGGTCTCGCTACCCCCAGGCAGATCCACACTTCCAGCCAATTTGGTGTCATCTGTGAATTTACTGAGGGTGCACTCGATGCTCTCATCCATGCCCTCATTCCCCTCGTACAGCCCTGGGTGTTGCACTGCTGGTGCTTTTCCTCCTTCCCTGCCTCAGCGCAGAGCCAAAGTGCTGCCAAACACCCCTTGGTTATTGAGAAGTTTGAGCTGTGAGATGCCAGGCGAGGGGGGTGAGGAGCAGCCACCCACCCCTATGGGGACAAGGAAAGGTGAGGACTGAGAAACCAAGGCTGTGCCAGATCATGAAACAGAGGAATGAGAAAAGCGTGACCGGGAGCAGGATTGGAGTGGGAAGACAGAGATGCACCAGGCTGAGCACAAAGCTGGGAGCGCAGTGAGGGCAGGAGGTGCTGCAAGTAAACGCTTTGCTTCACTGCGGTGTCCCTAAGGCAGCTCTGGGCAAGCAGGGGTGCTGCCCCTCTCCTGCTTCAGACCCTCCAGCAGTATCTGTGCCACAGCCAGGCGAGGTGACCCTCAGATGGGCAGCACCTTTAGGTGTGTGGGGTGCAGCTCTGCATGGTGCTGTGAGCTACGGACCCCCAGCAGCAATCAGGAGTTTCTGCAGGGAGAGAGCAGGCAGCAAATCCCTCTGTGCAGCACTTGAACTTCAGACAACAGCAAATTACATTGGAAGAATGAGAATGCTGCTGTTTTGTTTTAACCAGGAAACCAGTAGCCTTACTGTATCTCTTGCTGACTGCTTGCACTGTGGTCAAGCAGTAGGAAACGCTCCTAAAATTCTCTTGAAAACCACAAGGCTTTTCTGAAGATACACACTGAGATGTTTTTCTTGAGTTCGGAGTCATTTTACCTTGGATTATTTTCCTTTCACCTAGGAAACTTTCAGTGCAAATTGAGAGCTGTGGCTGCCTTGCATTTGCGTGACTCCAAGACACTGAGCTCAAACAACATTACAACAGAAAAACCTGCACAGATTCTGCCCGCCTCCCCTCTCCCTCCATCACCACGGTGGTGGTGGCAAAAGCAGCAGCTTCCTGCAGGATCCTGAGCCCCACGGCTCTGTCTGACTTCCTCCTGCACCAGCTGGTGCGTGGGCACCGGGGGGAACGGCGGGCAGAAACGAACCCAAAAGTCAGCATGGTTCGGTAACCTGCGTCACCCTGCTGGAGAAAAAGTCAAACCGTCAGCGTGAAATGCGGTGGTGAAGTCGGTCATGCAAAGTGCTGACGAAATAATTCTGGTGAGGAAAAAAAAAGTCAACAAAAACAACAGGCTGGGTTTGGTTGTATTTTTTTTTGCATGAGATTCAGATAGAATTGTAGAATGGTTGGAGTTGGATGGGGGCTCTAAAGGCCATCTGGTCCCACTCCCTGCACTGAGCAGGGACACCCACAGCTCCATCACTGCTCAGAGCCCCATCCCCTGCCCTCGGGTGTCTGAAGGTCGGGACATCCAGCACTGCTTTGGGCAGCCTTATGTCAGCGCTTCACTGCCCTTATCATAAAAACCTGTTTCCTTATATCCACTCTAAATCTCCCCTCTTTTAGCCAGAGCCCTTTTCCCCTTGTCCTATCGCACAGACCCTGCTAAAGACCATCCCCTTGTTTCTTACAGCTCCTTTAGGTACTGACAGGCCTCTCTCAGCTCTCCAGCCTTCTCTTTTGCAGGCTGCACAGCCCCAGCTCTCAGCCCGTCCTCACAGGACCTGTCCCAGCCCACACATCATTTTTACAAGGGTGGATAGTGATAGGGCAAGGAGGAATGGCCTTAAACTGAGACAGGGGAGGTTTAGGTTGGATATTAGGAAGAAGTTTTTCACACAGAGAGTGGGGAGGCACTGGCACAGATTGCCCAAGGAGGCTGTGGATGCCCCATCCCTGCAGGCATTCAAGGCCAGGCTGAATGTGGCTCTGGGCAGCCTGGGCTGCTCGTTGGCAACCTGCACACAGCAGGGGGTTGGAACTGGATGAGCATTGTGCTCCTTTAAAACCCAGGCCATTCCATGACTCTATGATTTTTGTGGTTTCTCTCTGGTTGCTCTCCAACAGGTCCATGCCCCTCCTGTACTGAGGACTCCACATCTGGACCCAGTGCCAGGTCCCGGGGGTCACCTCCCTCCTCCAACATGGGGACAGGACCAACATCCCACACCTCTGCCCTTGTGCAGGGATAGGGCCGGCCCTCAGGGCCTGTGATCCCCGTCCACCACAAGAACACCACACCCCCTGAGCCCTCACTGTGCAATGTGCGGACAGTGCCAGCCCCACAGCCTCCCTCCTCACTGCAGCACAGCCACAGAGCCCCTGCACTGCTGTGAGGGCAGGCCTGGCCCCTCAGGCTCATCTCTCATCCCCACAACGGGGTCAGGGCCTAATCTGCAACCCCGCAGCGCAGTGAGGACAGCCCCAACCCCTTCCCCTATGAAGACAGGCTGAGGGAGCTGGGCTTGTTCAGCCTGGAGAAGAGAAGCTGCAGGGTGACCTCAGTGCAGCCTTTCAGTACCTAAAAGGAGGGGAATCAACTCTTGAAAAGGGGAGATAACTGCAGGACAAGGGGAAATGGTTTGAAGTTGAGGGAGGAGAGATTGAGGTTGGATGTCAGGGGGAAGTTCTGTGCTGTGAGAGTGGTGAGGTGCTGGAACAGCTGCCCAGAGAGGCTGTGATGCCCCATCCATCCCTGGAGGTGTTCAAGGCCAGGCTGGATGGGGCCCTGGGCAGCCTGGGCTGGTGTGAAATGGGGAGGTTGGCGGCCCTGCATGTGGCAGGGGGTTGGAGATTCGTGATCCTTGAGGTCCCTTCCAACCTGGGCCATTCTGTGATTCACTTCTCCCTTTTACAGGCCACAGGCCCACTCGGCATGAAGGCGGTGGGCCCGTTGCCATGACAACACGGCTGCGCTCAGGCAGCGCCGCGGACAGCCCCGGGGTCCTTCGACGCTCGGCGTCGCGGTGGCGCATGCGCAGTGCGGGTGACTTTGAGGCTGCGCGATGCTGAGCAAGTTGGTGGGGCCGCGTTACGTTCAGCTCCTGCAGAACTGGTGAGCGGCGGGCTGGGTCGAGGCTGCGCCTTGGGCTGAGGGAGGGGATGGGGTGAGTGAAGGGAAGGGGCTTCGGGTGGTTCTTTTCCCCCCTGAAGGGAGCGCAGCTGCTGCACAGCTCTGTGTCTCCTTATGGGAGAGCCGTCAGCTGGGCTCGAAGGTCCTTTTTCAGTGTCTCCTTTGAATAAAAAACATTTCAAAGCTTTGCTGTGCGACATTTCGGCTGTTCTGGATGCTGCCTCCTGTACGTGGAGTGCCTGCAGGGTTTCTGCCAAGGTAGTTCTTGTCTGTGATGAATTTCCCGAATCACAGAATCACAGCATGGCCCAGGTTGGAAGGGTCACGAAGCTCCAACCCCCTGCCACACGCAGGGCCACCAACCTCCCCATTTCATAGCAGCCCAGGCTGCCCAGGGCCCCATCCAACCTGGCCTTGAACACCTCCAGGGATGGACGGGGCATCACAGCCTCTCTGGGCAGCTGTTCCAGCACCTCACCACTCTCACAGCACAGAACTTCCCCCTGACATCCAACCTCAATCTCTCCTCCCTCAACTTTTGCCAAACCTTTCCCAGGGGAGAATTAAAGCTGTTCACCTTTTCTGTCTCTTCTTTAGGACTCCCACCCTCGTTACGTGGGGTGGTGTAGCTGGCACCGGTGTGATATGGATCACAGACTGGAAACTCGTCCTTCAGTACGTCCCCTACATCGGTGGGAAGTATAAAACTGAAGACTGAGCTTCCCTCTGACAGTCAGGTTGGTTTGTGCAGCTGTGAGTTGGAGTTGTAGAGCTGCTTGGATGTGATCATAGAATGGCCTGGGTTGGAAAGGAGCACAACGCTCATCCAGTTCCAAGCCCCTGCTGTGTGCAGGTCACCAACCAGCAGCCCAGGCTGCCCAGAGCCACATCCAGCCTGGCCTTGAATGCCTGCAGGGATGGTTGATATGTTGTCCTGTTCCTCCAGGTCCAAAACATTGTTCCTTATTTTGATGATTCGGTGTTTTGTTCTCTGTTGTTGCTGGTTTTTAACAGGCAGCGCTTCACAGGGTTTCAGAAGGATGAAACATAACCAAGAATATAATTTTCAAGGGGTTATTTTGTTAGCAGTGTATTTTCCACAGTGTACTTTGGTTCTTGAGAAGTGAAATTGAGCCCTCTGGGGCAAATTAGGACTTCAAGCAGATCCATTTACTTCTAATCTTAGCTACACTGGCTTAAAGGTCAAGACTTTGTTGTTAGACCTATTCAGATGCCTTTCTCTTCTGTGTAATCATCAAAAATAAGCTAAGCTTTCAGTGCTGGCTGCAAAGTACTAAAAATAATTGGAAAATTGGCTTTCTCAGTGTGTTCTTCCCATTCCTTTTAAATTACATATGGAATGTGCTGTTCTGGGTCTTATAAGACTGACCATCCGTCGAGCTAAAGCAGCAATTAGTTCCTTCTGCTGAGCCTCTAAATGCACACACAGGTGGTAAGCAGGCTTAGAACTACTTTGTTCTATATTCCCTTCTATGATTCTATGCTATTCTTTGCTGCAGGTATAAAATTTATGCTTTTTTTTTTTTTTTTTTTGCTTTATTTTAAAGACACTGAGAGGAAAAGGCTGAGGAAAAGCCCTCAGATCACGCAGGAGCAATTAAGCCACACAGTAAGGGTTTTCTTTGCTTAAAAATTACCTGAGCCAGCAGTGGGAATATGGATGCGTTCCTGAGAGCACAGCTTATGTTCCCTGTTTTCAAGTATTGCTTTCTCCAGTTCCTTATGCACAGCATGTTGGTGTAGAGAAGAAGGGTGTTTCTGTGGTGGCCTCTGGTTCCTTCAAAAGAGATTTAAAAGCCTCCATTCTGGTGTTGGCTTCTGTAGCAGAAATTTGCCTCTGGGTGTTATTAGAAGTTTATTGACCTCTGTCTGTAGTGTTGGCTGCTGTACTTTGCAGGAAGTGCCTCTTAATGACTGCTCTGTGTTCACTGTAGGAAATGTATTGCTGGATTGAAGTGTTTTGGAGCCTTCTGCTGAGAACCCTGCTTTGAGGTGAACTTGAAATGCTCAGTACAGATTCTACAAGAGGCTGTGGTGCCCCTGACTCTGCCACAAACACTTGTGAACACTTAGCTGTGAACGTTCTGCTTCCCACACAGCCTGCCTCGTGCTCTCCTGATCCCTTCCACAGCTGATCTTGGCCTCATGCAAGTAATTTATGAAGCTGATGTACAAAATAAATCAAGTGAACGACACGTTGGTGTTGCTGTGTCCACGTTTGTTGTTGTCTCTTCAGTTTGTTTAACACATGCCCCAAGGAGGGTGTGCACAGGTTTGCTTTGTTTCCCCTCCATTTTCCTCAGGCACCAACTGCTGGAGCTGTTGCTCGCTCCTGTTGATCACAGAATCACAGAATTGTAGGGGTTGGAAGGGACCTCCAGAGATCATCGAGTCCAATCCCCCTGCCAAAGCAGGTTCCCTACACCAGGTACCCACTGAACACACTTGTTAAAGAAGAACAGAAGATAACACTCCCTTTTTTCTTAGTTCAGGAACTCTTACATAAAGAATCTGCTGTTTTAACCAAGAAGATGCTGCTGGAGTTTTTGAGCTGCTCTTAGCAGGGTGCTGATTCCTGGCTCAGCAGCATCTCCTTAGGGAACATTTCATCTTGGTTGCAGTGATGGTGCTGCTTGGGTGTTGCATTTAGGGTTGAAGGCTTCGCAGTGACGCTGTTCTAAGTGGAACACTGCTGTAAAATCTGGCTAAATGGTGTCACTGAGCAGGATGCTTCAACTGCCAAACAGAAAGACTGCTTTAGCATGAACGCAGCAGCGTTGATCATTAGCTCTATGGGGAAAATCAAGTGTTTTCCTGTACAAAACTCATTGCAGTTCGGTGCTCCTGAAGGCTGTGGTGGGGTGGCTGCCGTCACCTCGCTGGCAGGAGCCTGAACTCCAGGCTCTGAAAGGCAAAGGCGCCGTGAAATTCTGGCATCGCAGCCCTGCGCTGCACACAGAGACGTCGATCCATTCTCACCCAAACCGCCCTGAAAGTGGAAGTCAGGTGAGCCCTCACGTCGCCACCGTGCTTAAATCAGAGCCGAGCCGTCAGCCCGTGCTTTTACCTGCAGCTTTTACCTGCTCTGCATGTCCAGGCACGAAGGGCAGAACGCGCTGCTGCTGCCGCCTGCAGTCCTGACCGAGTTCGGGCTCGTCCCCGTGGGCGGCCGATGCTCCTCCTGCTGCTGGGAGAAGCCTTCAGAAGGGCTGGGAGCGAAGGCTCGTCCCTGCTCCCCGCTGCCCCGCCGTGGCCCTGAGTTCTCCGGCTGCAGCTCTGATGAGAGACGGTTGTCGTCAGCAGGGACCCAGCGGCAGTGTTGCTGTGCACGGCGGGTTGCGTTGGGAGGTTCTTAAAGAGAAGCACGCTCAAAATGCCAGCTGAATGCACGGGCAGGCAGGGCAAGAAACGCGTGGACTTTGGATTTGTTTGCCCTTTGGCGATGGTTCAGCTGCTTGCGTTTTCTGCTGCGTTTCAAACGATGGTTTTGTTTGTAATTAGCCCTAGGATTAGCCTCTTGCTAATGCCATCTCTGGTATTTCCACGAGAGAAATTCCCCAGTAGAAACATCCTTCTGTTCTCAGACAAATTGCTGTTAATATCCGAGTCCTTACCGTCTGATTACCAGGGCTGATCTTTCCAGTTTTTCACATCCACCCATCGCCTCTTTTCAACCCGTTATTTGTTTTCCAGAATGAACTGATGTCGCACGGGAAGAAATCGGGGTCGGACAAAGACCTGCGAGAGGAAGCCGCCGTGTCACAAGCAGGAGCTCCGCTAGATGGCACGGCGCGGCAGGGGCTGAGCAGAAACCCGACGTGCGGGGTGGAGGATCGGCGGCTCCTGCAGCCCAGCGCGCTCAGATCCGCACACTTCATCCTCTGTACCTCAGCAGCATTCCCAAAGGAACGCCAGAATATTTTCCCCTCGAGTTCCAAACTTTTCCTGCTGTCCCAGGAGAATTGAACATCTTCCTTTCCATAGCCTCTTCCTGCAGGAAAAATTCCTTTTCCAACTGCTCTTCTTTGCAGTTTGGTGGGCATTAAGCAGGTTGGTGTCTCCAGGTCGGTTTCTCCATCCCCACCTGCACCATGATTTCTCCCCATCTCGTGCAGTTTGTTCTTAAATAAAACGCCACTGAGGGCCATTTGCTGTACACAGGGCTGTGGGGTTCAGGCTCTGCTTCCAGCACAGCAGCCTCGCTTCCACCAGCTTCTCTTCCTCATTTCCCCATGTGCTGTGCTGAAAAAGAGCAAATTTGGGAATGCTGTGCCTCAATTCCCGTGCATGGCTTGTCCACCAACCTTTATTCTTGGTGGAGAAGCTGTGTTTCAGTCCGACTGCTTTGTTGTGAAGTGAGGGGGAAAAAAGCAACAGGAAAAAGGGGAAGTGGGCTGATGAAAAATGATGTGGTTTTGATCAGTGCTGGTGGTCAGAGCTTTGTGTGCTGGAGATTGCAGGGAATAAGGAGAGGAGAGCAAGATGCTTCCTGAGCTTACATCCAGAAGGAGACAAACACAAACCAAGAGAAACAACCCTGGTGACGTGGAATGCGAGCTCTGCGCTGATGAAAGGCACAATCTCCACTGCCAGGTGTCTGAGATAGAAAATTCTTCCTGTGTGACAACTGCAGCCCTGCACCCATGGGCACAGCCACCCCTCTGAAGCCGTTATGAGCTTCTCCCCCTGCACCCCGCATGCAGGACCGGGTTTCCTCTTGTCCCCAGCACACATCTCACATCCTTCCTCGCGTTCCCTGCTGCGTTCGTTTGAAACCAATGAGCCACGTTTTTTTCTTGTGTCTTGTTGTGTTTTTTTCCTTAAGTAAAACAACGATGGCTTTTTTTGCACGGCTGTGAGCCAAAGGAAAAGCTGGGAGATCCAACAGGCTGAAGAAGCTCCGTGTCAGGCTGTCCTGCACAGCATGTTTTGGGGTCCGTGTCCTCAGTGGCCCATCCATGCCCTGCATGGCCATCCATATCCACACGTCCTTGGTGATCCATCCATGCCCTATACCATGCATGGCTTGTCCACGAGCTCCTACTTTTGATGTCCCATCCATGCCCCATGTTCTTGGTGGCCCGTTCAGCCTCCATTCCCTGCAGTCTGTCTCTGAGGTCATTGCCTTTGTGGACCCTTCACTCCCCACATCCTTCATGACTTGTCCACGGGGCCACATTCTTGGTGGCCTTTCATGGCTGCACAGCCTATCCATGGGGTCACGTCCTTGGTGGCCCACTTGCTCCCCATGTCCCTCATGGATAAATGTCCTTGGTGGCCCATCCATACCCCATGTTCCTGGTGGCCATTCCATGCCCTATATCCTGTGTGGTTTATCCATGGGGCCACACTATTGGTGGCCCATTCACTCCCCATGTCCCGCATGGATCCACGTCCTTGGTGGCCCATCCACATCACTGACAGCTCATCCATCACCCCTATCCTTTACAGCCTGCCCATGGGGCTGTGCTGATGACCCATCCATACCCTACGTTCTCAGTGGCCATTCCATGCCCTTCATCCTGTATGGTTTATCCACAGGGCCACACCAATGGTTGCCCATTCACTCCCCATGTCCCGCATGGATCCACGTCCTTGGTGGCCATACCTTACATTCATGATAGCCCATCCACACCCTGCATCCTTCGCAGCTCACCCATGGGCTCACACCTTTGTTAACTCGTTCACAGCCCATTCATTCCCCACCCATCCACAGCCCATTCATTCCCCAATCCCTGCATGGCCCATTTATGGTGGTCCATCCATACCCTGTGCTACGGTGGTCCTGTACAGAACATTTATAGCCTCGCTTCCTAAGCAATTATCCAGCCTCTGTGTCCTCTTACAGCCCACCGAAGGCACGACCACCCCCTCCCCCCCCCCC
>NW_024967543.1:0-1636 GCF_019238085.1 Lagopus leucura
TATGCAGAGCCCTGTGATGTACAGCAAAACACAATCCTCCAGAAACACGACTGCAAGAAAATGTCACTTACTTGTATACAGGCTTATGGATGCTCCTTCTGTCTCACCATCAGCTGCTACTGCAAAGACTGTGAAAGTGTACGGCGTCCCAGGGGTTAAGCCAGTAATTTCAGTTTCTGTGATATTTGATGTTTCATTGTTAATGGAGTGCCCATTGCTAACCTCTATTCTGTATGTGTAGGTGTCCGAAGCTGTGTCATTCACTATCCAGGTTAAGTTGACAGAAGTCACACCAACATACTCTGCCAAGACACGAAGCACCGGTCTGGGATCTAGGAGAGGCAGGAGAACAAGCCGTCAAGATAAAGAATTACGGAGAGAAAAAATGCCAGTCACATTCCCTTATTCCGCGCTGACTGAGCACTAATTGTAGCCATACAGCATTTCAATAACACCAACCTATTTTTTTTTCTAGCTCCAGGAAGAAAGAATCATTGCATTGTGAAACACTGTTACATCAGAAACCAAAGGTTAAAAGCTGAGCTGTTTAAAATGGACTGCAAGTTTATCTGGAATTAAGAGGCACCAATAGTTCCTTACTTATGTACAGGTTTAAGGACAATCCTTCTTCTTCAGTTGTACTGTTGACTGGTGTTGCAAATACTTTGAAGTTATAGGATGTTCCAGGGATTAACCCAGTGATTTCAATTTTGTTGATATCTGACATTTCGTTGCTAACGGAATTAGCACTCCTAACCTCTATCCTATACGTGTAGGCAGTCAAAGCTGTGTCATTCACTGTCCAGGTTAGGTTGACAGAAGTCACACCAACATACTCAGCCTTGAGACCAAGCACCGAGCTGAGCTCTGGGAAAGGCAAGACAGCACTCCATTAAACCTGCAAGAATACCCACTCAAAAACAACAACAGAAAAACAAAGAAAGAAAAAAAAGCCACAGACACACGACTACTTCACTTTCTTCACATCACTTCTCACTAAGACTGCATAAGCACCACGGCAAGAGCACCAGAGGCTCCTGATGGATTTGCCATCAATGGGCTTGTAAGAGAAAAGTGAGAAAGAGACATCTTGAGTGGGATTCATCTATCTCCTGCATTCAGAATCAACAGCATGCTTGACCGCTGTGCCAACACTCGGATTTCAGGGAGAGAGAAGTCCTTGGGAAAATTCTGTTTTGCAGGCACCAGTGACAAATTCAAACACCATCTGGGTTGTGCTTCTTTTGCACTCCAAAAGCCCACACTTTGGAAGATTGCTCACAACGTGCTCCAGGAGAAAAACTATCCCCTCTGCACATATCAGTGATGAATTAGAAGCCTCATTCAAGTAGGTAGAGCCCTATGCTTGCACAGCAAATCACAAAACACCAGAAACACAACTCAGAAACAGCCACTTACTTGTATACAGGCTTGTGAATGCTCCTTCTCCTTCTGTATGATTATCAGCTGCTACTGCAAAGACCTTAAAATTGTACAGTGTCCCAGGGATTAATCCAGGAACCTCAGCCATGGTGACGTTCGATGTCAGGTTGTCATTAAAAGAGACACTTGTAACCTCTATCCTATATGTGTAGGAGGCTGACGCTGCGTCATTCACTGTCCAGGTTAAGTTGAC
>NW_024967544.1:0-932 GCF_019238085.1 Lagopus leucura
GGGGGGGTTGTTGGGGTGGGATATTGGATGTAGGGAGGATATTGGGGGGTATGGGGGGGTCAGGGCGGGGGGTGTCACGGTTTGGCGGTGACATCGGGGTGGGGGCACGGGAAGGGGATTTCGGGGACGGGGGTCAGAGTGGGGGGTCAGGTTGGAGGTGGGGGGCGCTGGGGCGCGGTGCCCCACAACGGGGCGCCCCCACAACGGGGTAACTGACCCCACACCGGGGCGCCGACCCCCCAGCGCCCCCCGCCCCTCACCGTGCCCGCGGAACGTTCTCTCCAGGCTCGGCAGCCTCCCCCGGCCCGCGAACTCCTCGGCCCGCTCCACCAGCGCCTCGTGCACCGCCTGGTGGCCGCACAGCACCACGACGCGCCGCGTGCCCAGGTAGACCGTGAACACCGGGCCGTAGCGATCCCGTAACTGGGGGGGGGGGTTGGGGGGGCGATGGCGGGGGGCACACAGCGCACAACGCGCCGCTCGGCTCCGACCCCGAGGTCGTCACGGGGTGGGGGTCCCCGAAGCGCCGCCCTCCAGAGCGGTTACAGGGTGGGGGTCCCTAAAGTGCCCCCGTATCCCAATCCCATAATGCGGGGGGGGATCCCCAAAGTGCGACCCCCACCTCAGCCCCCACACGGGGGTCCCCCGACCCCATAATTTTGGGGGGGAGGGGGGTCGCTCCACCCCCTGGGGACCCACCTTAAGGAACGATTGGAGGGTTTGGGACGGGGAAATCTGCAGCAGGTTCCCGATGAGGGGCAGCGGGGTCGGACCTGGGGGGAGGCGGCCCCCCCCGGCCCCCCGCCACCCGCGGACGGCGAGGAGCAGCAGGAGGGAGAGGAGCAGCAACAGCAGCAGCATCGCCTCCATGGCGGGCAGCGATTGCGGCCCCTCCGCCCCCCCCCGGGGTATTTATGGGGCTGGGGGGGGGG
>NW_024967544.1:1032-2290 GCF_019238085.1 Lagopus leucura
CCCCCCCCCCCAGGTGTGCGCCGTTGGCACCGCAGCTGTTTCTGCCCCACAGATCGATGGGCGGCAGCGCGGCTATGGGGCCAACGGCCCCACTGCTCCCCAGTGACCCCAGGTGTCCCCACTGACCCCAAATGTCCCCATTGCCTCCGTTGCCCCCGGTGCCCCCCAATGTCCCCCATTGACACCTGTTGCCCCCCAATGTCCCCAGTGTCCCCATGTGCACAGAGCTGTGTGCAGTGTCCCCATGTCCTGTTGGCATCCCACTGATATTCGCCACCCATCATTTCACATTCATTTCCACCCATCCATTTCCCATCCATTTCCCATTCATTTCCCATTCATTTCCCATTCATTTCCCATTCATTTCCACCCATCCATTTCCCATCCATTTCCCATCCATTTCCCATTCATTTCCACCCATCATTTCCCATTCGTTTCCCATTCGTTTCCCGGTTCCTTTGGGCCCCATTCAGGATCTCCCCCATTGGGGTCCTCATTCGAGGTCTCATTTAGGACCAAATCTGGGAGCAATTTGGGATCACACCCAGCTCCTCATTTGGTGCCACTTTTGGGACCCCATTTCAGCCCCCATTTCAGACCCCACTTCGCACCCATTTTTGATCCATTCGGTCCCATTTCAGGCTCCATTTCTGCCCTCCTTTCAGACCCCATTTAGGGCCGCTTTTGGGGCCACATTCGGTCCCCGTTTCAGCCCCCATTTCTGGCCCTATTCGGACCCATCCTGAGCCCCTTTGGGGCGGTCGCACAACGGTTGCACAACGGCTGGCGGCGCCGCGCGCCATTTGCCTTTGTTTGTGCCCCCCCCCCATGCACGGTGTTGCACAACCGCTGCTGTCCCCACACGTGTGGGCACACGGCCGGCCTCGTGAGCACATGGGGGGGGGGGGGGGGGGGCAGTCCCACATCCTCGTCACCATGTCACCGATCCTCGTGCAAAGCCCAAAGTGTGGGGCAGTGTTTGGGTCTGGTT
Organism: Lagopus leucura; assembly: GCF_019238085.1. Classification (NCBI taxonomy): domain Eukaryota; kingdom Metazoa; phylum Chordata; class Aves; order Galliformes; family Phasianidae; genus Lagopus; species Lagopus leucura. The sequence goes on from NW_024967544.1 coordinate 2,024, forward strand.
GGGGGGGGGCGCACAAATCCTTGTGGGCGGCACCGAATCCTGGTGAGTTCACACCTGTGGGTCCTAAAAGCCCGGCGTGTCACCAATGCGGTGTCCCCATAGCGCTGTGCCCCATAGCACTGTGCCCCATAGCGCTGTGCCCCATAGCACTGCCCCATAGCGCTGTGCCCCATAGCGCTGTGCCCCATAGCACTGCCCCACAGCTCTGTGCCCCACATATGTTGCTGTTGGTGCTGCAGCTGCACTGGCGCTGCTGGGGCTGATGTC
>NW_024967545.1:0-2396 GCF_019238085.1 Lagopus leucura
GGAGCTCAATGGGAACCCCAATGGGATCCAAAATGGCGCCCAATGGGAAGCAATATGGTGCCCAATGGGAATCAATATGGCGCCCAATGGGAATCCAATGGGAACCAATATGGCGTCCAATGGGAACCAATATAACGCCCAATGGGAAGCAATATGGCGTCCAGTGGGAATCTATACGGCGCCCAATGGGAAACCAATGGGAACCCAATGGGAACCAATATGGCGTCCAATGGTCACCCAATGGGAACCCAAGGGGATCCAAAATGGCGCCCAATGGGAACCCAATGGGAACCCAATGGGAACCAATATGGCGCCCAATGGGAACCAATATAGCGCCCAATGGGAATCCAATGGGAACCCAAGAGGAACCAATATGGTGTCCAATGGGAACCCAAGGGGAACCCAAGGGGAACCAATACGGCACCCAATGGGAATCCAATGGGAACCCAATGGGAAGCAATATGGCGTCCAACGGTAACCCAGTGGGAACCCAAGGGGATCCAAAATGGCGCCCAACGGGCACCCAATGGAACCAGCTGTTTCTGAGCACACGGCCCCGCTGAACTCTTCCGACCAATCGCCCTTTTCAGCATTCAATGCAGAAACAACACTTTCACTTTCCATAGAGGGGTCGACTTCCGGCCCCCCGATCCGACTTCCGGTCCCTCGAGGGCGGATCCCTCTCTTCAAGGGTCGACTTCCGGCCCCCCGATCCGACTTCCGGTCTCTCACGGACGCATCCCTCTCTTCAGGGGTCGACTTCCGGCAACCCGGATCCAACTTCCGGTCTCTTACGGACGCATCCCTCTCTTCAGGGGTCGACTTCCGGCCCCCCGGATCCGACTTCCGGTCCCTCGAGGGCGGATCCCTCTCCGCCGCGGTCGACTTCCGGCCCTGAGGGCTCCGCTTCCGGTTCTGAGCGCGCGGACTCAGCGCGGCGCCGTAGCCCCGCCCACTGCGCTGTGGCGTCACACCTCAAGCCACGCCCCCAGCCCAGCTTAACCCTTTCCGCGCCGCTGCGCTTTTCGTCGCTGCTTCGCTGTCACGTGACGCCGCGAAAGACGCAATCTCCTCTTTATTAAATACGGGTTCTTTTACCCCAAAATGGCGCCCGGTGGGGACACAGCGGCACAATGGGGTCCTCTATGGGGCCAACTTATGGGGCAGCTATGGGGCAATCTATGCACATGAGGTCCATCTATGGGGCCAGCTGTGGGGCTGTGGGTCACCCTATATGGGTCCAGCGATGGGGTTGTGAGGCCATCTATGGGGCTGGGGTCCCTTTATGGGGCGATCTATGGGGCTGGGGTCCCTCTATGGGGCGATCTATGGGGCTGGGGTCCATCTATAGGTCAATCCATGGGGCTGAGCTCCATCTACAGGTCTGAGGTCCCTCTATGGGGCAATCTATGGGGCTGGGGTCAATCTATGGGGTGATCTATGGGGTTGGGGTCCATCTATGGGGCAATCCATGGGGCTGAGGTCAATCTACAGGTCTGAGGTCCCTCTATGGGGCAATCTATGGCTCCAAGGCCCATCTATGGGTCCCTCTATGGGGCCATCTATAGGGCAATCTATGGGTCAATCTATGGGGACAAGGTCCACCTATGGGTCCATCTATGGGTCCATCTGTGGGTCCATCTGTGGGTCCATCTATGGGTCCATCTATGGGTCAATCTATGGAGTCCATCTGTGGGTCCATCTGTGGGTCAATCTATGGGTCCACCTATGGGTCCGAGGTCTATCCGTGGGTCAATCTATGGGGCCAAGGTCAATCTATGGGTCCATCTATGGGTCCATCTATGGGTCAATCTATGGGTCCATCTGTGGGTCAGTCTGTGGGTCCATCTATGGGTCCGAGGTCCATCTACGGGTCAATCTATGGGGCCAAGGTCCACCTATGGGTCCATCTATGGGTCCACCTATGGGTGAATCTATGGGTCAATCTATGGGGCCAAGGTCCACCTATGGGTCAATCTATGGGTCCATCTGTGGGTCAATCTATGGGGCCGTCGCACCACTCCCTGGCATTGAGGAACATCTTCATCCACGGCGCCGCCCCCCCCTGCGCCACCCCCTTTTCTCCGCCCCACCGCGGCCCCACGGCCGCCCCCCACTCCCCGCCCCACTTATGGGGCCAATGGGGCCACTGCCACCTCAGCACCCCCCGCTCGGGGTGGGGCATCAGCGCCAAATGCCGCCCGCAAGGGGAGCAAAGCGCCGCCACCGCGCCGGGGGAGCCGTTGGGATTCATGGGGTACGAGGAGGTCGGGCGCCCCCTGTCGTCCGCGTAAAGCAACGGCGCCAGGCCGCGGCTCAGCAGGGAGCGCAGGGAGTCGGGGCGGCGGAAACGGAAACGGCCTGGGGAAGGGCAGAACGGGGGGGTTATGGGGGGG
>NW_024967546.1:0-1187 GCF_019238085.1 Lagopus leucura
GGGTTGGGGTCCTTTCTGCTTCCCCCTCCCAAAACGCTGCAGGGTTGGGGTCCTTTCTGCTTCCCCCTCCCAAAACGCTGCAGGGTTGGGGTCCTTTCTGCTTCCCCCCCCCCAAATGCTGCAGGGTTGGGGCTGCCGGCGTTGCAGCCGCGTCTTTCGGAGCTGGGAACGTTTCCTCTCAGGCGTTAATTGGAATTAAGAGCCAAACACGCGTCCGGGGTTAACCGAGTGAGTTACGCGTTCGCCCCGGCCCTGACAGCACCTCCACCGCGCAACTCTTATTTATTGTCCTCTCGTATATCATTACCCCGTGATGGAGTTTTATTCACTTCCTCAGCCGTCGCTCTGATGGATTCGGACGGGCGAAACCCCAAAGCGAAACACTTCGGGGTTGGTTTCTTCCTTTTTTTTTATTGCTTTTTTGGGAAGGGGGTCGGATTTTCCCTCCCACCCCCCTGCGGTGCGGAGCGCAATGTTCCAACATCTCCTCTTCTTTCGCTCCGGCATTTTTGCTCTATTAAAACCCATCCTCCTCCTCCCCATCCAATGTTCCGACGGTGCTTTTGGGGGGCGAGCAAACAAGGGGGAATCGATAAAGAAAGGAATCGCCCCTTTTAGCGGAGAGGTGAAATTCCGCTTGGCAAATGATTCACTTTTCCTCCTTCATTAACATTTGCATCTCTCCCTTCAGCCCGGCGCGCAATTTCCCCCATCCGCCTCATGGATGCGGGGTTGGAGCGGCCGCACAGCAGCGCGCAGCAAGAAGGGAGATTTCGCTTCATTTCCCCCCTCCAACCTCTGCTTTTTTTTCCCTCAACGCCTCTCCCTAAAAACGCACCCGAGGAGCTGAGATTTGTGTCTTATTGCATCCGATCGCATTTTCTTTTTACATCCCCTTCTTTTTCCAAGAGTTGGGTATTTTCGCTCCCGGTTCCCCTCCGCTGTCCGTTCCTATTTCTCTCTCTTTGGAGCCATCGATGCTGTTTTCCAAATCACCCCCTTCCCCCCCTAAAGCTTCAGCTGTTTTCGAGTTTATTCCACTGGTTTCCTTTACCCCTTCTGTCCCCCCCCGTCCTCCCCATCAACTCCGGGTTACACGGAAAGCTGCTGCCCTTTGGGATCCCCCCCCCCCCCCCACTCTGCACTGTCATTTGAAGGGGGAAAAAGGGATAAAGCAGCGAGAAAAC
>NW_024967547.1:0-1026 GCF_019238085.1 Lagopus leucura
GGCTACGAGGTGGCGGCGCTGCGTTTCACCTCCTGGGGGCTGGAGGCCAACGTCACCCTCAGCACCGCCGCCACCGGGGGCGCCCCGAGGTCCACCACCCCCATCAGCACCCTGCGCCTGCAGGTCACCCACCACAGCGACCACCTCCTGCAGTTCAAGGTGGGCCCCCGTTGGCCGCCCTCATTTCAGTGGGGTTGGGTTCCTTGGGCAATGACTTTCCACCAATTTTTGGGCTCTTTGGGGGATGAATTTTTGCCAGATTTGGGTTCTGTGGGCAACTCTTTTCCACCAGTAATGGATTCCATGGGCGATGCATTTCCACCAATTTTTGGGCTCTTTGGGGCTCTTTGGGGGGTGAATTTTCACCAGTTTTGGGTTCTGTGGGCAACTCACTTCTCCAATAATGGATTCCATAGGTGATGCCTTTCCATCAATCTTTGTGCTCTTTGGGTGATGAATTTTTCACCAGTTTTGGTTTCTATGTGCAGCTCATTTCCACCACTAATAGATTCCATGGGCGATGCCTTTCCATCAATCTCTGTGTTCTGTGGCGAAGAATTTTGCCAATTTTGGGTTCTGTGGGCAACTCATTTCCACCACTAATAGATTCCATAGGCGATGCCTTTCCACCAGTTTTTGGGCTCTTTGGGGGATGAATTTTTGCCAGATTTGGGTTCTGTGGGCAACTCTTTTCCATCAGTAATGGATTCCATGGGCGATGCCTTTCCATCAATCTTTGTGTTCTGTGGGTGATGAATTTTCACCAGTTTTGGATTCTATGGGCAACTCATATAAGGTGTGGGGTGGGGAGGGAAGGGGCATTTATCTATTATCTATCTATCTATCTACCTATCTATCTATCTGTCTGTCTGCCTGTCTGTCCGTCTGTCTGTCTATCATCCATCTATCTATCTATCTATCTATCTATCTATCTATCTATCTATCATCTATCTATTTATCTATCTATTTATCTATTTATCTATCTATCTATCATCTATCTATCTATCTATCATCTATCTATCTATC
>NW_024967548.1:0-1508 GCF_019238085.1 Lagopus leucura
ATCTATGGGGGATCTATGGGACCCTATGGGGAATCTATGGGTCTCTAAGGGGATCTATGGGGGATCTGTGGGAGATCTATGGGTATCTTTGGGAATCTATGGGTCCCTATGGGTCCCTGTGAGTCCTATGGGGATCTATGGGGGATCTATGGGGGATCTATGGGTATCTTTGGGAATCTCTGGGTCCCTATGGGTCCCTGTGAGTCCTATGGGGATCTATAGGGGATCTATGGGGGATCTATGGGTCTCTAAGGGGATCTATGGGGGATCTATGTGTCCCTATGGCGGATCTATGGGCATCTCTGGGAATCTATGGGTCCCTATGGGTCCCTGTGAGTCCTGTGGGGATCTATGGGGGATCTATGGGTCCCTGTGGGGAATCTATGGGTCCCTACCGGTCTCTGTGGGGATCTATGGGGTCCCTATGGGTCCCTATGGGTCTCTATGTGTCCCTGTGGGGGATTTATGGGGGATCTATGGGTCCATGTGGGGGAACTATGGGTCCCTATGGGGGATCTGTAAGTCCCTACGAGTCTCTATGGAGGATCTATGGGATCTATGGGGGATCTATAAGGAATCTATGGGGGATCCGTGAGTCCCTATGAGGGATCTGTGGGTCCCCATGAGGGATCTATGAGTCCCTATGGGGGATCTATGGGGGATCTATGGGTCCCTATGGGTCTCTATGGGGGATCTATGGGGGAACTGTGAGTCCTTGTGAGTCTCTATGGAGATCTGTAGGGGATCTATGGGTTCCTATGGGTCTCTATGGGGGGTCTATGGGTCTCTATCGGGGATCTATAGGTCCCTATGGGGGATCTATGGGCGATCTGTGTGTCCCTATGGGGATCTGTGAGTTCCTATGGGGATCTGTGAGGGATCTGTGGGTCCCTATGGGGGATCTGTGGGGAGTCTATGGGGCCCTATGGGTCTCTATGGGTCTCTATAGGGGATCTATGGGCGATCTGTGAGTTCCTATGGGGATCTGTGAGGGATCTATGGGTCCCTATGGGGGATCTATGGGGGATCTATGGGTCCCTATGGGGGATCTATGGGCGATCTGTGGGTCCCTATGGGGATCTGTGAGTCGCTATGGGGATCTATGGGGGATCTATAGGTCCCTATGGGTCTCTATGTGGGATCTATGGGTCCCTATGGGGATCTGTGTGTCCCTGTGGAGGATTTATGGCGGATCTGTGGGTCCCTATGGGGATCTGTGAGTTCCTACGGGGATCTGTGAGGGATCTATGGGTCCCTATGGGGGATCTATGAGTGATTTGTGGGTCTCTATGGGTCCCTATGGGGGATCTATGGGCGATCTGTGTGTCCCTATGGGGATCTGTGAGTTCCTATGGGGATCTGTGAGGGATCTATGGGTCCCTATGGGGGATCTATGGGGGATCTGTGAGTCTCTATGAGGATCTATGGGGGATCTATGGGTCTCTATGGGTCTCTATGGGGGATCCGTGGGTCCCTGTCGGGGATCTATGGGGGAACTACAAGGGATC
>NW_024967549.1:0-2968 GCF_019238085.1 Lagopus leucura
GCAGCCTGGGCTGCTGGTTGGCGACCTGCACACAGCAGGGCTTGGAGGTGGATGAGTGCTGTGCTCCTTTACAACCCAGGCCATTCTGTGATTCCCAGCTTCCCTGTGCCACACTTGTCACTGCTGTCTGCCTGCTCCAGCAGCCAGGGCTCCACTTCTGCCCCTTCTCAAGTTCACCAGCTCTGCACTTGTCCTCTCAGCCGTTCTCCTGATATAACCTGGGGAAAATTACCCGTGGCTCTGGCTCAATTTAGCAGCATCCAACACTGTATCACAGCTACCATAAAGCTACAACTGTCTTATCATAGCCATGGTGTAGATGGACCACATTTCTGACCTTACTTCACCTCCCTCTTTGCCTTTACTGTATTCATGTGTTCTGTTCTATTTTATATATCACTGCTGAGACTTCAGGGCAAAAGTGTAGTCCCTCTAGACGCTGTCATTCTCAGAGCATCCCAGTCTGCTTGTGGGAAGCTGTTTGGGGGGGAAAAAAAAGGTATTTGGAAATCTGGAGAATGTTAAATCTTCACATATATATATTTTTACGAGTACTCCAAAAGGATCAGAAATATACATTGAAAGCAATTTTATTCAGCACCAATATTTTAGTGTTGTTTCACATGGATGTGTTTTCATTTCAAATTAGAGAAAATCCTTCTATGACATAAACTTAAGGCACTTCCCGAATGAGAGCTTTCAGCTGTTCTAAATGCAGCCAGCAAAGGTGCAGACATCCTTCCTTCATTGTGATGTTGGTTCTTTGTTCCCAAACCCTTCAGTTGTGACGTTGTTTTGTGCTCTGTTCCAAAAACCTTTCCTCAGTTGTGCTGCTGGTTCTTTGTTCCCAACACCCTTCCTTGGCTGTTAGGTTGGTTCATGTTCTCTTCCCAACACCTTTCCTTGTTAGGTTGGCTCATGGTCTCTTCCCAACACTCTTGCTTGGTTGTTAGGCTGGTTCTTGCTCTTGGTTGTGATGTTGGTTCTTTGTTCCCAACACCCTTCCTTGGTTTTAATGTTGATTCTTTGTTCCCAACACCCTTCCTTGGTTGTAACATTGCTCTGTTCTCATTCCAGGTGAAACCAAACCATTAAAGCTCTTCTTTTTCCATAGTTCCCCCCAGGACAGAGCTGAGACTTTATCCAGTATATCTGACCTCTGAACCAGAAGTACCAATGCTTGTTATCATTTTCCTGATCAGAAAAAGCAGAGCAGGTGGCTGTGTTGCTGCACCCACTTGGGGCCAGGCAGGCTGCCTGCTGTTTGATACGAACCTTTTGCTGCCCAGAAACACAAGTTGGTGTGAGGTCACCCCGTGGGAAGTTTGTAGCCTGTTAATACAGATCTCTTTGCACTTCATTAGCACACAGCTGCCTATCAGACCTGCAGCACCATGGAGCTGCAATGCAGTTTGCTTCGAGGTTACCCAAATTCTCTGACCTTGGAGTGAGCAAACCCCCAGCCTCCTCAAAATGCTCAGAAATCCATCTGCTTTGCCCAAATCCCTGTCATGCAGCAACCAGAGAACCCTGGGCTGCTTTAAGTGTCCTGCTGTGCTGCAGCCATCTCTATAAAAAGAAAGGTGAAGGGTGATCTGGATGTAACTCCTCTTCCTCTTGGTTTTCTGATCTCAGCGTGCTCTCTGCGGCTGAACATGGGATACTTGGCACCAGTGACAGCTTTGGCATGGGGACAGAGAGAGAGAGACCCAGGAGCACTGCCTGGGCGCAGGCATAGCAAGGAATGGGGTAAACATGCTTCAGACCTGTGCTCTGGAAACTATGCAGAAGGTTAAAGTTGAGCCTGTCTGGAGCTGCCCACTCGCTGTCAAAGGAGCAGCTCTGAAACGTGGCCGGAATGCCTCACTGTGTGCTGTGCCTGGAAGGAATCAGTGTATTTCCAAGAAAACAGCCTTGTGCTGAGGGAATTGAGGTGTAGGTCTCCCTTTATCCACATCCCAAAGGTGCTGGTGAAGCTACAGCCGTGAATGTGGTTTCCCAGGGCTTGTGGCTCATGTCTGTGAGCTGGGAATGCTCTCTGTGCTTGTCAGTTCACAGCTGCACATTAGGAATAGCAAAATAGAAGAGCTGCTGAGCCTCTGTTAAGGCTGGGAATCCTTTCTTGGAAGGGTTCTTAGGGACACTGCTGCAAATGGACACAGTGGTGTGAAAAGGGAGGGGGATTTTACCTGTTTCTATCAGAACGAGCCCAGTTTGGCAAGTACACCTTCTGTGTGGCAACCAGGAGCATACAGGCCACCATCCACCATCAGGGATGTCGTAACACAGCAGGAAGATGCTCTGCTGGCCTGTTTCAGTGTAAGCACAGTGCTCTTTTGGGGTCAGCTATTGCACCAGTGCCATATGCAACATGTGGGTGAGGGACAGCAAGTTCTACAGCAGCCTCGGGATGAGCAGAAAGGCCCCTGCCTGAGTGCTTCCTCTCCTACCAACTCTTCTTGAGTTGTTTAGGATCCACCTCATGCATCTTTAATATCCATTCACTTACTCTCCCCAAAAAAGGAAAAAGCTCAGTGTCCAGGTGCAGAGCAGTGCTGAGTGCTGCTCCTCAGGGCTGGGAGCAGTGTTAGTGAACATCTCTGTGGGTGACACAGGCAGTGGGATCGAGTGCATCCTGAGCACTTTGCAGATGGCACCAGGCTGAGAGGGTGCCCCCTGCCTGGAGGCACTGAAGGCCAGGCTGGATGGGGCTGTGAGCAACCTGAGCTATGGGAGGTGTCCCTGCGTGCAGCAGGGGGTTGGGAGTGGGTGAGCTTCAAGGTCCCTTCCAACCCAAACCATTCTGTGATACCAGGACATGCAGGTGCATAAGTAGAAAGAGATGGTGACAATAAGGAAACCTCCCCAAAGTTAGCAGCATGGATGCCACGAGATGGAAGAAGCACTGTGGGTGTAAGGAATGAGAAAGTTTATTCTGAAGGTTGTTCAATTAGTCTTTAATTGTGTG
>NW_024967550.1:0-14296 GCF_019238085.1 Lagopus leucura
GGCCTTCCTACCCCAGGCAGATCGACGCTTCCTCCCATCTTGGTGCCGTCTGCAAACTTGTTGAGGGTGCACTCAATGCCCTCATCCAGGTCACCAACAAAGACATTAAACAGGACAGGCCCCAGTTCTGACCCTTAGGGAGCACCGCTTGTGACTGTCCACTGGCTGGATTTAACTCCATTCACCACCACCCTCTGGACCTGGCCACGCAGCCATTTCTTTACCCAGCAAAGAGTGTATCTGTCCAAGCCACAGGCTGCCAGCTTCTCCAGAAGAACACTGAGGGAGACAGTGCCAAAGGTTTTGCTAAAGTTTAGGACTTAAATTTCAAAAGTAGTTACAATTTGAATACTAGTATGTCTCAAAAATATGTTTTATATTTCAAATAAAATAAAATGTGTTGTCTATGTTTATATTTATGAGTTACAGTGGATGTAACCGAGGATGCTGTCTGTAAGTGTCGAGTGTCTGCGGCTCCTGCTGTAGCGGCCCTTTGCTGTCGCAGAGCGGGCAAGCGCGGACCTTTCCCCTCCGTGCAAGCTCTCCGCATCCCTCTAGATGGCACTACTGATCTACAGCAGCTGCCGGCGAGCACCAGCTCAACTGACAAAGCAGTTTCAAGTCACCGGTTTTCTTTTCTCTGATACAGAAACAGGCAGTTATAGAACAGCATATAAGAAAACAAAAACAAAACAAAACCAAAGCAAACAACAGAAAAGCAAATCCCCCCCTCCCCCCCCCCGCCCAAAAAAAAAAAATCACAAAAACAACAACATCAACAAAAACCACCCAAAGTTTTCCAAAAGATTATAGAGAGAGGGTATTATGTCACTCTTCTTTTCTTTTGTCCATCCTAATCATAAAATCACAGAATGGCTTGGGTTGGAAGGGACTTCAAGGACCACCCAGCTCCAATCCCTTGCCATGGGCAGTGCTACCACCCACCAGTTCAGGTTGCACAGATCCTCATCTAACTGGCCTTGAATGCCTCCGGGCAACCTGTGCCTGTGCCTCATCATCCTCTAAGGAATTTCCTCAAAACATCTAATTGAAAGCTCTCCTCCTCCAGATTAAAATGTTTCCTTCTTGTCCTATAACTGTCAAACAACTTGAGAAGTTTGTCTCTCTTTTGTTGTAAACTCCCTTTGAGTACTGAAATGCCACAATGAGGTCTCCCCTCAGCCTTCTCCTCTCCAGGCTGAACAAGCCCAGCTCCTTCAGCCTTTTTTCACAGGAGAGGTGCTCCAGCTCTCCAGTCATCTTCCCAGCCTTCCTCTGGACCTGCTCCAACAGTTCTGCATCTTTCTTCTGCTGAGGCGCACAGACCTGGATGCAGTACTGCAAGTGGGGCCTCACAAGGGGAGAGCTGAGGGGAAAAATCACCTTCGTCTCCCTGATGGCCACATCTCTTTTGGTGCAGCCCATGGTTCTTTTGGCCTACCGGGCTGCAAATGCACAGTGCTAGACCATGTTCAGCTTTTTGTCCTACAGTATCCCCAAGTCCGTCTACATAGGGCTGCTCTCTGTTGGTTCTCCCAGTCTGTACACATATCTGGGATTTTCCTGACCTAAGTGCAGCACCTTGCACTTGGCCTTGCTTAACCTCATTAGGTTCTCATGGTCCCACTTTTTATCTAGTCCAGATCCCTTTGGATGGCATACCTTCCTTCTGTTGTATCAACTGCACTGCTCAGCTTGGTGTTGTCAACGAAATTGGTGAGGGTACACTGATAAATACCTTGAAGAGCACTGGTTCCCCTCACCAGCTGGTACTGGTACTCCTCAGCAGCCCCCACCTGGATGTGGAGCAATGGGTACTAAAAGTCTAGTGAATATTAATTTTGGAAATGTTACCACTAAAGAGAGTATCTGGAGTCGCTGTCAGCAGAATGTATGAAATAACAACTGGACTATTGCAAGATGGTTGAAAATTTAGTACGTGATTTAATTTTTGTTTTGTGACATTTCGTTGTGATTGGTTCTGGATAAGATAATCTCCTTATGTCAGAGAGTTTCCAACCTACTGGCTTGCCTGGGCTACACTGAATGAAGAGATATTGTCTTAGGCAACATATAAAATATACAATATGGTTAGTGTATATAAGCAACAAAACTTATTTTTATTAAAACATAAAAAAGGAGAGAGAAACAACAACACAAAACTAGTGGGATATTTCACCTTGCTTTTGTGCAACTAATTCATCAGTCTGATTCAATGACAGTGATTGCCATTCTTAGTGAGCTCTTGAATGTACATCAGGGATTTTTGATGATCTTTTATTCTTTCTGTGCTTCATCCTTGAAAATAGTTTTCACAGATCTACATACTGCCAAAAGTCTGCATCCAGGTCTTGGGCCTCCAAAACAGGCATAACATGGAGCTTTTGGAGAGAGTCCAGAGGAGGGCCATGAAGGTGATCCAAGAGATGAGCACGTTTCCTATAAAGACAGGCTGAAGGAACAGGGCTCCATCAGCCTGGAAAAGAGAAGACTCCATAGAGATCTCATTGCAGCCTTCCAGTATTTAAATGGAGCTTATAAACATGAGGGAAATAAACTTTTTACATGGGTAGATAGTGATTGGACTTGGAGGAATGGTTTTAAACTAACACAAGGGAGATTTAGATTAGATGCCAGGGGGAATTTTTTTTACTGACAGAGTGGTGAGGTGCTGGCACATGTTTTCCAGAGAGGCTGGGGATGCCCCATCCCTGGACATGTTAAAGGCCAGGCTGAATGGAGCCCTGGGAAATCTGATCCGGTACTTGATCTAGCAGCTGGCAACCCTGCCTGTGACCGTGAGGTCCCTTCAAACCTGAGCCATTCTACTATTCAGTGATTCTGAAAAGTCATGACGTAGATGAGGCATGATTGTGAAGTGAGGGATATCTTACTCTGGTAAGAGAGGTCTGATAAAAATCTGGTAAAAAGACATGATTAGATTTTTCTTTGAGTTACATATCTGACTGCAACTCAGTATACACCCTTTGAAATTTGGAGGATATTATATTTATGCTGATTGAAAATGTAGTTGCAAATATACAAAAAATGATGTTTTGGAATCCTGAAACTCATTTACAAATTTCCTTATCAAATTGGAAAGCAAGGCTGCATATTTTCTGCTATTTATGGGATTGTGTTTAGGCAGTGTATCAAAATCCATAAACTTATTTGCCATAACTTGAGTTGGGATTGCACAGCTTGCTTCCCATGTTCCAGTTTCAGCCTAGCCAGTACTGATCACACACTGATGTGTGGTTGTTGTGAGCAACGGATGTGCACGTGGGGCTGGGCAAGGCCACTTGATGAGGCAGAGCCACCAACACGATGGTGCAGGCAGAGGGCACCTGCAGGACCAGCTGAGCTGGGTCTCATGCAGCCAATGGGCTGCTGGTTGAACACGCCTTTCTTATATAGAAGAGTAAAGAAATTGTATTTTTGGGGGCCAATTACAAAAAGCGATGCTAGATCCCAAGCTTGTGCTTCAGTCTCAGATCAGAACATTTTTATGTCCAGGCTGCTTTCAGTTCTTTTAAGAGGATAAAATTACAGATAAGTACTATAAATTGTACAGTAGAGGTGCTCAGTGAGTGAGGCAGAGCAAAGACCAAAACTTGGTGGCTCTGTATACAGGGGTCTATTTAAGAACCGGTGGGACCAAGTTATCTCCCTCACTAGGTCACTTCTCCACAGGCATTTTGTTCAATATGTCTGCACTTCCCAATGGAGGTAATACCTGGCCCATGGTCAGGCAGAAAGTCCTGTTAGTGTGTGCTGTGCAGTTGCACACAGTTACCAGTACTAGGCATTACTGGCTGAGGTTCCTGGGTGTCCTCAGCTTTCATGCCAGTGTTTTAACCCCTTCTGTATTGTATGGGAACTGCTGAGTCACGGCCTGAACCTCTGATTGATCACCTGAGGCGAGCCATGAGTCAGCCAGAGGAGCACAGGTGAAGGCAATTCACCTGTGCTGCCAGAAGGGGTGGAGCCTGGCTCTACCCCTCCTAGACCTATTTAAGAGCTGGCTACCAGAGGGGAAGGATCTCTTCTGGAGATCCCCTCTTTTGGTGTCTTCTGGTGAGCTCAACTGAAGGGTAAGCTCTTCCACTTATTCTCTTTTTGTTATCGTTGTCTGCTTTGCCTTACTCTCTTGTTTATATTGCAATTATAACATCTTGATATCTATTGATTATACACAATTATATTGTGATTATAACATCTTGGTTATACATGTATACTGTGTGGACTCTCACTAGTGTACTCTATGGTACTGCATAGTACCATAGTACTAACATAGTACTCTATGGTACTGCAGGCTCCAGACTGGGCACCATGATTGAAATTCAGACCCACAACTTCTCAAGTGGGTCAGTCCCTGACCTTCAGTGTTCCCTTCCAGATGCAGTATTTTGTGTTCATCTCTGCTCCATGCCTGGAGGTACATGACAAACCTACTGACCCACTGCATGCACACTTGTAATAAATTCTGGCTGTCCTGGCACCAGGAGCCTAGTATCTCTGGATGTGTATGCTCTGTATATGACAGCATGCAGAAACAGTTATCTGATGGGCAAGAAAAGATCAAAAGCATTCAGCATTCTCCTGAAGGCTGTAATCAATCAAGCCATCTGCTCTGCTGCAGAATTCTGTGAGTCTTAAAGCCTCAAAATAAATTTATCCATTGTGTGGCAAACTGATCAGTAGTGGAAGACATCAGTTGTGAGTATTACACTGTCCCAGGAGTAAATTTCTCCAAGCTCTAAAAAATCTTGTGAAATGAGGCTGACAACAATGTGTGTACACCGTCTAAATTCATTAAACCATTTAATAGAGATTGCAAGAAAATAAGTTTTTCTGTTTGGTCTCAGGAATGACAGTCAATGAACTGAGTTAGCTTGAAGGGTTTAGGGCCTCTATTTCTCAGTTAATAGAGATTTGTTGATAAATTGATAATTTTTTTTATGTTTTGTATTTTGAATTACGAAGGCAGTTCCCCATTTTGGTGTCAGGTGAGACATGTTCCACAAATATGAACATACAAGAGCTACTTTCAAGAACAAAAACAATCTAAACAAAGAACAAAGGTAGCCAAAGTCCACCAAAATCAGGTTTTCACTTGCTAAAGTTAAGGTGAGATTGGGATCATATAACTCATGCTCTAAATGAAGGAATCATTAATTATAGTTGCTAATTAATTATCACTAAAATTTCTAAATATAGGTTTTCATCATGCTCCTATTTTATCAGCATTTAACTTCCTATCTCAACAGTTGTTGAGAGTTTTTGAAGTTAATATCCAAACTCCTGAGTGGGAAAGGGGTGGGAAGATGCTATGCCAGAGAGCATTTCGGAGCTTCTGTTTTACTTCAGCACAGTGAAATATAACAGCAGCTAAATAATTTGGTTTATGTCATTTAATTCCTTTTATTCTATCTCTTTGAGGCAGGCTGCAGTCTTGGATAAAAAAGTGCTTAAGCCACCCTCAACTCATAATCTGCTTTTATCTGGACACTGACAATACGGTGTCTTGCTCCTTAATACCAATCTCACAGCGGTCACAGTGCTGTTCCCTCCAGGAAACTGCTTGATTATTTGGAGAATAGTAAGAACTTCCTGTACAGACTATATTTATTTAAATGCCTAGGACACCAGAGTACATTTCTGACATAAATATAGTGGGGTCAGTGCTGTTACTCCTTTCATATGCTTAATATGCTTGAGAATCTGACTACAAACTTGGATTCTTCAAGTACCACAGAGATTACAAAGGTCATTAAAGAAAACAGTACTCACATGCCTGAAATTCAGTGTGTGAGTTTTGACAAAAGGAGTGTCTTACTTTTCCTTTGGAAAAGATAAAGAATTTGTATATGCAGATACAGTACTTCTTTAAGTTCTTCTGCATATTGTGTCCAAGTGTTCCAATTAAACAGATTGTAAAGCTCTCAGTTTATTTGGTTGTATGGGTATTCTGGCTCATTCTATTGTCAGAACCCAAGGACTGCAATTTATCTAGCATGGTGCTTGCTAATTCCCCTGTGAACAAGGGAACATTCACCCTTTGCCTGCTTTGTGGTTGCTGCAGTGATTTTCCCTTCTTCAGTAGCATGCTGCAGGCCTGTGCTTTGTAGGTTACCGTCATAACTCAGTCTTGAGCACAGTGAGGAATGTCTCTTACCAAAGGTAGCAAAAAAGAATTCATTTTCATAATTGAGCCTGTTATTTGGCAAATTGTAATTTTCTGTCAATAAGACAGACACCAATTGGGCAAAAGTCTACAGAAATCAGTATGGCCTATGTAGTTTGACTCAAGAGCCAAATGCTTTTTGACAGATATCAGATTGTTCTGATTCTATTGCATGTATTTCTACAGACATGCTAGAACTTCAGTATCAAATGGAGTCAAAGACAGACGGATAGTACACAAGATCAGGAGAGGCATCCAGTACACGTGGAATTAACTGCCCCAAGAGTGGAAACACAGTCCTGTCATGGGCTTGTTGGCTCTGCTGTGGGACAGGGGAAAGCTCCTGCTTGCATTTCACTGACAACATCACAGCATGGGAAAACACAGCAGAAGTTTTTGAGAATGGGAAAAAAATAATTCAAGTCCACCTCAAAATTAGTTTCAGCATAAAGTGAAGTATGGTCACGGGATCTGCACAGAAGATTCTTAAGAATAAAATGGTAAGATGGATGTTGCCAGATCCCTAAGGATATGACCAATAAAATAACTGCTGTGTCTCTACCAACTAATGAAAAAGGAAACACAAGCTTTCTCAGGTGTCGTGGGTTTCTGGAAAAGGCATGTTTCAGATTACAGTCTGATTGTAAACCCTCTCTATCAAGTGACTCAGAAGAAGAACAATTTAAGCCCCTGAGCAATGACAAGACTTTGAGCAAATTAAGCAGGATGTTCATGCAGTAACCCTTATGCGAATCCAAACAGGACAAGATGTAAGAAAGGTGCTCTGCACTGCAGCTGGAAAGAATGGTTCCACCTTGAGCTTCTGGCAGAAAGCTCCAGGGGTGGCTTGAGGTCAACCTCTAGGTCTGGGAGGCCTGCTACGCTCCAACTGAAAAAAAGATATTGGCAGTATATGAAGGGGCCTGAGCTACTTTGGAAGTACTAAGTCCTGGATAGGGAAAAGAAGCTGAAAAAACCGTTACCCAGAAAAGGTCTTGCTTGTTTGCTAACTGAAGAGCATCATTAGAAATGTTCTATCTGAATAGCCTCTTTACTAATGCCAAAATCCTTCTCCATTTTTCTACATTTCATGAAGAGAACATTTTCATATATTGCCCATAAGAAGAGTACATGAGTCTCTAGGCCATGCCAAAATTTGCTGGCAAGCAGGAAATAATAAAAGCTGAAGCTGAAATCTAAACTGTAAGAATGAGCTCAAGGCTGGGAGAAAAACAGGATCATCCAGGTCTGCATTTCTGGGGGTAATGCTCTTGGACCCACTGAATTCTTAGAATTTAAAAGGCAAAGGGAGACAATTCAATGTCAGATATTCCAATGGATATCTTAGCAGACCTCTCTTTTATTATCAGCTTTCACAAAGTGATTGGGCTGACAGTACTTTATTTTCTGTTTGATCCATTTGTAAAAAGCCAAGTTATCAATTCTCATTTCTAGTAGAGTGTGAGTTATTTTTAACACGCTGCTTTCATATAAGCTACATATGAAAATATGCATCTTTTCTCTTGAGTGCAAGAAAAATATTCGGCACTGTTAAAAATATCTGCAGAAAGATCGAAAGCTAATTGGTAAAAAAAAAAAAGGTACAAATGCCTTTTTTAGAGCAAGAACATGTGAACATGGCCTTTTGAATTATCTTTTCCATTTATTTTGCTGAATCCTGGGAAGGACAGATTAAGTGTTTTTTTGACTGTGCAGAAAAAGGATCTAGAAAATCCCAGAAAATGTGTGATAGATAAGTGGTAGCAAACTCTCCATAGTCTGCAGACATTGTGAGGGAAAGAATATGTGTTTTCAGTACCGAAAGGTGCATGGAAACACTGGGACGATCTGTAATTGCAAACAGCATATCTCAAAGTCAGAGTCAAAAGCCAGAAATCTGAAAACTCAGGCTTTATTTTTCTAACATATGATGCTCCAAAAAACTTGTCAGTATTCCTGTGTTTGTGACAATGAGGGAGAATATCACTGCTGCCTTATTAGTTCCCTGCTTCAGAAATGACAGTGGATGTTCTTTTTGCTGAGAAGATGGCAGAAAGTGCCTAACCACAAAGCTGTCTCCATACCGACACAGAGTTGTGTTGGGAAGGGAATACTAACGTGCCCGTGCAGCGCACTCTGGAGAAGGGAAGGCTGTATTTCACAGGGTACTGCAAAAACCAGCAAAACTTGAGGGGGATCGTTAACAGTATGATAATAGGTAATTCAGCATTGGTTCTGCACTGCTCAAACCAATTACAGGGATTTCTTTTCATTAACACGGAACGGAAAAAGAAACCTAAATGGTTTGAAATTGGTGTGCTTACTACTAAACATACAACAGCAAAGAGTGAAGCATTGTTGGGACCAATAGCATTTTTTAACCAAAATGCGGCTGCTCTCGAATGGCTAGTGGCAGGATTTACCATAAAAAAATAGATTTAACTGCTCTATGAATGTTTAATGCTTCATCTGGATTACTGGTGCCCTTGTTCCATAACACCATGAGTACTATTAGACACTAGCATTAGTTTTGAGTAAAACTTACTATGTAGTTCCAAACAAGGAAACTTTTTTCCACTGTTTTCCCCTTGCTTCCACAAAGTCAGATGTGTTAGGTGGTGCATTGCTTCCTTCTATGCAACAGTGCTGTTTAGGCAATTGGGAAGGATACAAATAAGATGTACTGGAAGACAAAAAAAAAAAGACAAAAGAAAAACCAAGGTTTTATTTTTCTTCTTTTTCCTCACAGCAGAATAAGAACTGAAAGACTATCCTAGCTCTAGTACACTGATTGGTTGGTTTGGATGTTGCCATTCAGTTATTTTGTTCCTGGCTCTTAGGTGTGGAGGTGCCATGCAGCACTGCTGACTGTAAGATGCGTACAGCAAGAGGCAAGCAGAATGGTGATAGAAGCTCTTATGGTTCCATGTCTCAGGGTTTATACAGAAATTTGTTAACTGAATAGTAAAACTCAATATACCAAAAATTGTTACTGATCTCTTGTACGCCATTAGAAAGTTCTCTATATGTTTCATACCTAATGTTTTGGTGCAGGTTTTTAGTCTTGGGGTACATTAAATAGAGAGTGGTCAAGGTAAGTTCTCCTTGAGGGAGGTGATTCTCCCACTCTACTCCGCTCTGGTGAGGCCAGATGTGGAGTACTGTGTCCAGTTCTGCGGTCCCAGTTCAAGAAAGACAGGGAACTTTTAGAACTTTTAGGGAATACTCAGTCCAGTGGAAGGCTACAAAGATGACGGGGACATAGAGAATCTCCCATATAAGGAAAGGATGAGAGACCTGGAGCTTTTCAGTCTGGGGAAAAGAAGGCTGAGAGGGGATCTTATCAAAGCTTATAAATATCTAACAGGTGGGAGTCAAGAGGATGGGACCAGGCTCTTTTCAGTGGTACCCAGCAACAGGAAAGGAGCAATGGACACTAAGTGGAGCACAGTAAGTTCCACACAAGCAAAAAAAAGAACTTCTTTGCTTTGAGGGTGACAGAGCATTGGAACAGGCTGCTCAGAATAGTTGTGGTACCACCTTCCCTAGAAATATTCAAAACTTGCCCAAAAATGTTCTTGTACAATGTACTGTAGAGAACCTGCTTTAGCAGAGGGTTGAACTCAGTGATCTCCAGAGGTTCATTTCAGTCCCTATGATGAAAGGCTGTGCTGCCATTCAGCAAGACCTGGACAGGCTGGAGAGCTGGGCAGAAAAAAAACGGATGAGGTTTAACAAAAGCAAGTGTAGAGTCTTGCATCTGGGGAGGAATAATTGCATCCACCAGTACAGGTTGGGGGATGAGCTGCTGGAGGGGAGCTCTGCGGAAAGGGACCTGGGTGTCCTGGTGGATGACAGGTTGGCCATGAGCCAGCAGTGTGCCCTTGTGGCCAAGAGGGCCAACGGTATCCTGGGGTGCATTAACAAGAGCGTGGCCAGCAGGTCGAGGGAGTTGATCCTCCCCCTCTACTCTGCCCTGGTAAGGCCTCATCTGGAGTACTGCGTCCAGTTCTGGGCTCCCCAGTACAAAAAAGACAGGGATCTGTTGGAAAGAGTCCAGCGGAGGGCCACGAAGATGGTGAAGGGCCTGGAGCATCTCTCCTATGAGGAAAGGCTGAGTGAACTGGGTCTGTTCAGCCTTGAGAAAAGAAGACTGAGAGGGGACCTGATCCAGGTCTATAAATATCTGAGGTGTGGGGGGCAGAATGGCAAAGCTGGACTGTTTTCAGTGGTGAGTGGAGACAGGACAAGGGGAAACGGCTGGAAACTGCAGCATAGGAAGTTCCGCACAAATGTGCACAAGAACTTCTTTACAGTGAGGTGACGGAGCACTGGAACAGGCTGCCCAGGGAGGTGGTGGAGTCTCCTTCTCTGGAGATGTTCAAGACCTGCCTGGATGCCTACCTGTGCAACCTGGTGTAGGGAACCTGCTTTGGCAGGGGGGTTGGACTCTATGATCTCTGGAGGTCCCTTCCAACCCCTACAGTTCTGTGATTCTGTGAATTTCTCAAAGGATGTTGCTATAGTGCTACACAGATTTCAACGCACAAGCAAATTAGCTGTGATGAATTACTTTACTTCATTTCTCATGAAAATTTTAAGTATCTGGAGGCAGTTTAACCCTTAATTAGAAAAGCTGCCAAGAAGTTGGAGAACACACCCTCACATCTGTTTTGCATCAGGGTTCACAGGATATTCTTTCCTGCTGATATTTGAATCCAAACCCTGAGAGCTGGGAAGGGGATGGTGATTTCTCTATCTTCTGGACTGCATCATTGGAAATAGGGTTGGGTGAGAAGGTGTAGAAAGGTCCCTTTCAACCCCTACAATTCTGTGATTCTGTGTGATTCAGTCTGATTCTGTTTGAAATAAATCCATCTGCTCCAAGTTCAGCTTGTATGTTCATGGCATGCCAACAGAGCAATTAAAAAGGAACACTGCAATAACTGGCTTGACTGCTGTACGGGAACTGCTGAATCACGGCCTGTATCTTGTCCTGGAGAGCAGACCTTCCCTCTTGGTACCTCTGAAATATCTGTATTACTCCCTGTGAGTCTTTGAGCCTTCAGGATCACCGGAAGGAACAAAATGCCATCAAGCGTTCCAGTGTTGCTGTCAGATCAAGTGCAACACCTGGTGATGGTCTACATGGGACTGATGGAACATAGGACGGACCTGCACCTCACGACCGCTTGCCTCCAGTAACACCATCGAGCACTGGCCCATAAAAGAATATCAATGTTCACCGATCGTCACTCATCTTGAATTTTACCAATATGCATTGCAATGGAAACTGTATAAGCATCGCGGTACACTGGATCTCTGTATTAGGAAAAGCTTACCCTTTAGTCAACCCTTTAGTCATTGGTTCACACCGTGAAAGGGTGGAATGTATGGGAACTGCTGAGTCACGGCCTGAACCTCTGATTGATCACTGAGGCAAGCAATGAGTCAGCCACGGGAGCACAGGTGAAGGCAATTCACCTGTGTTGCCAGAAGGGGTGGAGCCTGGCTCCATCTCTCATAGACCCATTTCAGAGCTGACTACCAGTGCGGAAGGACCTCTTCTGGAGGTACACTCTACTGGAGTTTTCCACACAAGCCCAGTATATGGGTGAGTGTACCTATCTTTTCTGTTTCCTGCTTTGGTGTAACTACTACATAGCCAAGCTCTCTGCTACACCATAACATCTGTATATTCATTAATTGCACATCTGTGTACAGTGCCTTAATGCAAATTGGACCAAATGAATCTGAACAGTATAAACTCAACAAATAACCATCTTTGTTTCTGGAGTTCTTCATTATTGGTACAATAAGAAAGGGGTTATTGGAAAAGTGTATTTAGCTTTAAGAAGGGTGAGGTCACAAACCTGCAGTGCCTTCTAGGTATATTTTCTAATTCACTTGAAAAATTAAATATTACCAGTAAAAAAATCTTCAGAAAGTAAGACAGCTACTGGATATCTTTATTCAAGAACAGAAATCCATTGTACAAATTACATAGTTAAATTCTGCTTTCAGAATTAATTTGTCTCTTTTTTTTAAACCTTGTACAAAGATATGTTTCATCCTGTTAAGGGATAGGATATGATTGCTGGGTTATGAGGGTATGACTCAAGAGGACAGTGTTGACCTAATGCTAATATGGACTGAGGATTGCAAGACATGCTATATGATAAGAATTTGTGAGTCCTGATTAGAGAGTTGAACGACACATAAGTTTTTTTTAATGAGAACTTTGAGCTGTTCTCAGCTCAACCCAGGAATTCAGTCAGGCAGAGAAGGAGCTAGAATTCACGTTGCTTTTCAATACTAGATAAACTTCTTGGCTTAAGTACTATAATGTTAAGTGCAGCTGTGTCACCGGTGCATTTACCTCTTTCTCACCTACACTTCTTCAGTTACAGCCTAAACATTTGAAACGTTCTATTATGAAAATCTGAAATAAATTGTTTTGCCATCCTTGAAATTTCTCCTTCATTTTTTTGCTTTGGCAAATACTATTCATTGAATTCAGTCCCTGAGACTGACAAAGTGGTTGCCAAATAAATTATGTTTAAAAAATGCTAAAAAAGAAAGCCCAGCTTGTCTTACTGTACTTGTCCAGCAGCATGACACAGATTTCTCCAAACAAACTGTAATATTCACAGTGGGTCTAGCAAAATAACAGAAAAATCTGCACTTGCATGAAATAAAGTATTTCCAATACATCACCAGCGTATGCAGTAATACACAGCAATTCTGAAAAGGCAGTGAAATAGTCTCCAACAGAAAAGGCTAAGAAGGACTAAAAGATAATGGAAAATACAAAAATTAAGTACCTGATGACTGAGAGGGCAGAGGCACTGCTATAATAAAATGGCACATGCCACTTACCTCCTATGGAAGAAGGGACAGGCAGCTTGGTGAGAGTACAAAGTTATTAGGATGTGCAAGAAGAAAGAAAGGCAAAAGCCCTGTTTGAACTTGACTTGGCCATAGGGGTAAAAGAGAAGAAAAAAAAATGTAAAAGTGTAATAAAATTAAAAGGAGGATTAAAGAGATTCTCCATCCTTTATTAGACATGACCATTGAAGATAAGGAAAAGGCTGAGGATCTCAATGCCTTCTTAACATCTATCTCTTTTCAACTCTTTGAAAGGGTAGATAACAGCAGGACAAGGGGAAATGGTTTTAAGTTAAGGGAGGGAAGATTTAGGTTGGTATCAGGGCAAGTTCTTTATAGAGAGGGTGGTGAGGTGCTGGAACAGGCTGCCCAGAGAGGTTGCGGATGCCCTGTCTCTGGAGGTGTTCAAGGCCAGACTGGATGGGGCCATGGATCTGCCCCATGATAAGGAGCAGATAAACCCCCATGATTCAGGTGGAAAGAGTTAGAAACCTACTACTCCACATGGACTGTGACAAGTCCATGGGACATATGGGATCCATCTGAGGGTGCCGATGAATTGGGGGAAGTGATTGCTAAGCATTTTCTGCCATCTATCAGTATTCCTGATCAGCTAGAGAGGTCTCGAAGGACTGGAGGAGGCTTGCCAAGATGACTCCCATCTACAAGAATGGTCAAAAGGGAGATCCAGGGAACTACAAGCTTGTCAGCCTGTCAGTGCCAGGTAAGGTTATGGAGTATATCATCTTAAGGGAGATCATACAGCATGTGTGGATCATCCAGAGGATCACGTCTAGCCAGTATGGGTTCATGAAAAGCAGGTCCTGCTTGACCAACCTGATCTCCTTCTATGATAGAGTAGCCCAGCTGGTGGATGAGTGAAAAACTATTGACGTACTCCATATTTTTCTTCAGCAAAACGTTTGGCACTGTCTCCCTCAGTGTTCTTCTGGAGAAGCTGGCAGCCTGTGGCTTGGACAGATACACTCTTTGCTGGGTAAAGAAATGGCTGCGTGGCCAGGTCCAGAGGGTGGTGGTGAATGGAGTTAAATCCAGCCAGTGGACAGTCACAAGCGGTGCTCCCTAAGGGTCAGAACTGGGGCCTGTCCTGTTTAATGTCTTTGTTGGTGACCTGGATGAGGGCATTGAGTGCACCCTCAACAAGTTTGCAGATGGCACCAAGATGGGAGGAAGCGTCGATCTGCCTGGGGTAGGAAGGCC
>NW_024967551.1:0-3737 GCF_019238085.1 Lagopus leucura
ACAGGGAAGGGAAGGGAAGGGAAGGGAAGGGAAGGGAAGGGAAGGGAAGGGAAGGGAAGGGAAGGGAAGGGAAGGGAAGGGAAGGGAAGGGACTCTGTTGTAAAATCAGCAAGATCTCCAGGCTAGCTTTGGGACCTCATAGCTTCATTCGCATTGAGTTAGACTCAATGATCTTTACAGGTCCCTTCCAACTTGGGATGTTCTTTGATTCTATGATTCAGCCAAACTTCTTCTTCGGGGACCATCGGTTGTGTTGAGTAAAAAAGCTTTGCCCTCACTTCTTCAAGAAAGGGAAGAGTGGGCTCACAGATGTGCCTGGGAATAACTGGCACTGCTGTCCAGAGAGCTGGAGGCATCCCACCCCTGGAGGTGCCCAAGGCCAGGCTGAATAGGGCCCTGAATAGCCTGAGCTGGTGAGGACCAACCAGCCCATGGCAGGGATTGGAACCGTGTGGGCTTTAAGGTCCCATCCAACCCAACCATGAAACAGGAGGAATTAAGTTTCTACTAATAGCTGGTGTCACTGAAAAGCTCCCAGTCTGACCCTAGGCTGCTTGGAGAACCAGCAGGCGGGGCAAGGGGGACAAATAGAGGAGGAACAGGAATCCCTTCCGTTCCTTTTTGAGCTGTTCTGATGAGCTCTGCTGATAAGGGACCCACATGCTGCTTTTGTGTGCTCAGGTTTTAGGCTCAAACATTCAGCTCCCCGGCTTTGGGTAAAATAAATACACTTCTGGCTTCCTCAGCCACCCCTTGGAAGCAATGCCATCGAGCAATCAGATGTGAGCCATGCAGAGAGTGGGGGAGGAAGGAAATGCACATCTGGATGTGCCAAGTGGTGCAAAGCAGAGCTGCACAGCTGGATATGCCAAAGGTACAGGGCAGAGCTGCACTGATCCTGGTGCCCTGGCTGCCTGCTGCCCTGGCTCTGGGGCTGCTGCTACACCACATGCTCGGAGCCTGGGGCCTCACGTAGCTGAATGGCTTTTGTAGCTGAGAGCACTAATGTACGGAGGCAAGTGGGAATTAATTATTTAATGTGATTCTCATTGGTAGGAAGCTCCTGTGCCCCTCGTGCGGTTCAGCTCCCATTAAATGTGTGTTGCTTCCTTCAGACTGCAGCAACCTGAGAGCAGCAGAAAATTATGGTTAAACCCAGCTTCGTCTCACAGTGAGCTCTGTTTAAATGGACAGAGTGGCACTCAGGTAACCAGGAGCTCAGTTTGGTGCTATTAATATGGGCGGTGATGGCTGTGGGCAAAGCTCAGCATCCCCACCTGGGAGAACTGCCCCATCGATATCCCTAAGCATATCCCCAAACACAAATACAACGCTTTTGCCTTTTTCCTCTTTTGGAATGAGAAAAACACACCTGTATAGATGTGCCTCTCTGAGATCCAGGAGCACAAACCCTGAAGTAACCCAGCAAGGCTCAGGAGCGAGGAGTGCAGTCTCCATGGAGGCGAGGCACTGCTGAAGGTCGATGAAATCATACACCCGGTGCGGGGCGGTGAGCTGATCCACCACTCTGATCTGCTGCGCTCAGAGCCGATTCCCCCGGCAAGCTGCGTTGTGCTGCTGGAAAAGATAATCACTCATGGGAGAAGCAGGGAGAGAAAGGAAAAAAAACAACGCGGTGCTGGGAGAGCAATTCCCTTTAAAGGCAAAGAGAGGCGAAAGCATCTCGGTGCTTCCCTGCTCACCCGCGGGCTGAGCATCCCCCGGTGCAGCAGAGGCAGATGGAGGGCACCCGCCCGCCGCCAGCACCCGCCTCGACATGAGCTGACCTTTCCCCTCTCTAAAATTTCAAAGCTGGAGCTGGCGGCGCTGAGCAGACCGCGTGCCATCTGCGGGCTGACCCCGGCCCCGCACTGCCCGGTGGCATCGCTAATGGGAGGTGAAAGGTCCCCTCCGCCCCACGCTGCCACCACCGACCCACCGGGATGGGCTGGGATTCGATGAGATGCGACGGAACCGATGGGATGCGATGGGATGGGACGCTCCCGAGAGCTGCGGATCGCACCCCGAGCCACGTCGGGCGAAATCGCCTTGCCGAGAAAATATTTGCTCAGTGCCCAAATGCAAAGCGTAGGCAAACAGCCCCGCATGGAAATGTGGTACCCGTGCACTGCGCGGTGCTGCGTTTTGCATCTCCCAGACTGGGGGCGTGGATGGAGCCTTCACAGGGACAAAAAGAAGGGTGTACGAGGCTGCCCCATAGGTGCCAGTGGGGAAATGAGGCACCGTGGAAGGGATAAGCACTGAGAATGGAGCGGGTGTCGTCGTCCACCCTCTCCCAGTACCAGCGGGGTTCTGGGAGAGGGCTGAGTACTGCCACAACGTGGGGAGGAGTGGCAGCCCCCATCCAAAATGGACTTTTTTTTTCCCTTTTTATTCATTTCCCCCCCCATTTTTTCCTTTTTTTTTTTTTTTTTTTAACAATTTTTTCCTCCCTTTTTGAAAAATATTTTCAGCGCTTTTTGCACAAAAAGAAGAAGAAAAAAAAAGCATTGTAACATAGCACGGGAAACAAACAAAACAAACAAACATACATACAAACCCAAACCCCGGCCCTGCAAAACAACCACATAGCCACCCTTTCGTGGCCGACTCCAACTCTGTCCTCAGTCTCCCATTGCCGGGCATCCCCATTCCTCACCACCCCTTAAAGAAGCAGCGGCTGCCAACCCCCCGCCGGGACACGCGTGGGGCGGTTCGGTTCCGCGCAGCCACGCGTGCGGGGAGCGGTGCCACGGATGGGACGCGCACACGAGTGGCTTTGGGACACGCCGTGGGCAGCCCCTCGTGTGGCTCCGTCCCGCGTGGGCTGAGCACTGCTCTCTCCGTTCGCTGTTTCGTTTCGGTTTTTGCCCGCAATTCACCGGCAGCGCTGCTGAGGTGGGGACACGCGTGGGCAGCGCAGCCGCGGCTGAGCCCTCGCTGCCGTTCTGCGGGGAATTCCTCTTTCTGTCGCATCTCGGTGCGTGGAAACGCGACCGTTCGTTTCCGATCCCCACCGAGCGTTCACACGCATTTACTGGGAGCGTGGAAGCCGGAGGCCCACGCGTGTCGGGAACGCGGGTGGCAGCGGGGAGCGCCGTGCGGGGATCGCCTGCTCCTGCGGCCCCGCTCGGGGTGGGAGAGCTCGTGAGAAAGGGGCAGAAAGCTGCAACCGGCATCGCCTCGGGTCGTGGTAATTCCGTTCTGCTGAGAAACGGGAAGAAAACGAGTGGGAACTGTCGGACACGCGTGGGTATTGTCGGACACGAGGCCGGGGGGAGCTTTGGGGGAGTCGCGTTGGGGAACCGCAGCCGCAAAGTGCTGGGAGGGGGAAACTTCGGTGGGGTTTTCCACGCACGCGGACACGCGTGGGAGCGACGAGCTCAATCCCCGGCGTGGTCCTTTGCTTTAGGAACGCGCTCATCCCGCGGAGCTGAGGCTGATCGGGGGCAGCCCGGCCGCTCGCTCTCCCCGCAGCAGCCGAACATCTTGAAGTAATCAGCAGCTGAGAACGGAGACGTCCCCCTGGCATCTCAGGTTAAAGGAGGAGGTCCAGGAAAATGTGGTAGAGCCATTACAAGAAACCTGAGATGCATTCATCAGAGACTCCAATTGCCATCGCATTAGGATTGATTAGAGACCAGCAGTACCGTAATGACCCGGAAAGAGGGGCATAGAGGGATTATTAATATCAGACTTTGAAACAAAAAAAAAAAAAAAGAAAAAAAAGAAAAAAA
>NW_024967551.1:3837-6858 GCF_019238085.1 Lagopus leucura
AAAAAAAAATAAAAAAAAAAAAAAGGAAAAAGAAAAGAAAAAAATAAAGGAAAAGAAAAAGAAAAGGAAAGGAAAGGGAAAAAAAGAAAAGAAAAGAAAGGTAGAAAGAAAAAAAAAAAAAAAAAAAAGGAGGAGGAGGAGGGAAAAGGGGCTTTAAAGCGGGGAAAATCGCTTTGCGGGGCTGCTGCCGGGACACGCACCTACCTGAGGAGCGCGGGCACCGTTCGGTGATTGCAGCCGTATGAAAGCAAAAGGAACGGACCCAACGGACCCCACGGACCCCCACGGCCCGGCGCTGCCCGAGGGGACACGGCCGGAGCGGGGCTCGGTCCCCGTACGCCCGCATCGACGGCGGCGGGGACGGGAGGAGCCGCGCTGCTCCTCGGCTCCTTGCGCCAAAACAAACCGGCCCCTCCTGGTCTGGGTTTAAATGGAGCTCACGGGATAATTAACTCCATCTTTGCAGCCCCGCTTTAACTGTTTGTTTAGTGTCACCCCGTATTACCGTCACCGGCACTTTCCTCTGAACGGGAGGAGCCGGAGGGCTTCACCTCCCCGGAGGAAATTCTTGGGAGCTTAAAAACAAAACAAAACAAAAAAAAACCATATCAAAATAAAAAATAAAACTCAGAGTCTCCCGGAGGTCCGTCAGCAGCGGGGAAACGGGGTGCGGGAGGAAAGCCGGGGGGACGGACGGGATGCACGGCCGCCTGCTCCCCTTTAATCCGTAGAAGTGAACGGAGAAAGGGCCTTTTGTGGCCCGGCCCGGGGTGCGTCCCGGCCAGAGGGGCACAGGGGGAGCGCTGTGCAGGGAGAGGGGTCGTAACCCCCTCCCCCCCCCCCCGATCATCCCAAGGCCCCCCGTTAAAAAAATAGAATAATACGGGGGGAGAGGGAGGGAGAGGCGACACAAATCCTTATTGTTCGGGGCGAGCCGGCAGCGGGCTGTCTCCCTGCGCATTCGGCGGGGAAGGCAGCGCGGATCCGGTATCACGTTGCAGATTCTCACTAAAGATAACGAAATGTGATCTATTTTTCAGAACAGCAAGTGGATGGGAAAGGAGCCCTCTCCAACACAAACCTCATTGACTAATGGGGCGGTTTTGGGTTTCGCCTCCGAAAGGTTCGGAAATCGGCAGCGTTCTGTTACCGCCCGCCCGGCTCCAGCCCAGAGCCCGCGGCTCTTATCGGACACCGCTCCCAGCGCTGCCTTCTGCTGCTCCTCTTCCCCAGAAACCCTCACTTTAAAAATACATAGAGATCTTTAGGTTTACTTTTTAGGTTTATTTCTATTTCGGATGGGCAGAGGGGGCCGTGTTTTCTATGTTTTCTGTACTTCTTTTTTTTTTTTTCTTTTCTTTTTTTTTTTTCCGGCGAAATCGGCAAAAAACGGCCGAGCGCTGCCCCGGCTCTGTCCCCATCCCTGCTCCGCATCGAATAAACCCGCGGAGATTTCCGCTCCTGCGCAAAGAGCGGAGCCAGGTTGAGCCCGATCCATACGGCACAGAATCGCTCCAGTCGCTGTTCGGCCGTTCGCTTCGAGCTCCGTTCTTTTGCTTTTATTCGAGCGCTTCGAAACCATTTCTCGTCTGAATTTATGGGGCTAAACGGAGCGTGAGGTTCGGAAATCCGTGCCGTTTTACTTCTTTCGCAAGGTTTGAAGCGAAAACTTTTTTGTAGGAAAAGCAGGCGGTATCGCACAGGGCTGGGAGCTGCCCCGTG
Source organism: Lagopus leucura (assembly GCF_019238085.1). Lineage (NCBI taxonomy): Eukaryota > Metazoa > Chordata > Aves > Galliformes > Phasianidae > Lagopus > Lagopus leucura. The sequence continues at coordinate 5,560 of NW_024967551.1, forward strand.
GGCACAGCCCCGTTCGATCCGCGGGCGCTGTGGGGCGCGGAGCGGTGCGGCCCCGCTCGAGGCTGAGCCCCAGCGTTCGGGGTCGGCCTTAGGAAGGGACTGGCAGGGAGAAGCCGCTCTCGTTACAAAAAAAAAAAAAAAAAAGGGCTCCCCACGGCCCCGCTTTGCCTCCTTCACCCCTCAGGTCTGTGCTTCCCAAATGTTCTTGGAAAAATAACAAGAGGAACGCATCGTAATAAAGGGAAAGGGGTGGGGAGCGCGTCCCGGGCTCGGTGCGGCCGTGGCACCGCTCCTGCGGGAGGCTCCGAGCCCACCGCTGTAATTCTGCGCACTTGCTCCAGACTTTAGGGTATTAGTTGGTGTTAGAGCCGGGTTTAAGGCTCCGTTCCGGTCCCCACGCAGCTGCCTTGTCAATAAGGATCTGTTCCAAGCAGACATTCCTTCTGGGAGGACACTGCAGCTCTTTAAGACTTCATCTGCAACATTACAAGCACTAAAATAAAATGGAAGGGAAAATTAGCAGACACGCGGTCAGGGGACGCGGCGGTGCCCGAGCGGTGCGGAGCGGACAGGCGGGCGGCAGCGCCTTATTTAACCGCCCCGAAAGGAGCAAGACGTGGGAAAAACAACCACCGAGACATGGGGGGACGGCGGCGGGGCCTGCAGCCGGGGTGCGGCGGGAGGGACCCGGCCGGGTCCAGCCGGAGGGTTCGGGGCCGGGTATCGGGTACGGGGATGGGGATGGGGCAGCGGGAGCACAGCCGGCCACGGCTTGTAGTCCTCCCCGGCCCGGCCGCGCGGAGCTTACGAGGGAATAAATCAGCTCGCTCTCGGAGAAGACAAACAGGTTTTCAAGAGCCCCTCGATTGTTCTCAGAACCCACGGAGTGAGCCCAAACGCCGGCCGGAGGGTGCTCAAAGCGCAGTGCTCCGCTTATCTCAGCGCGTATAAACACTGCCATAAAGACACCCTCATCCACGCCCTTATCTCAGCGCATTGTCCCCATCTCCCAGCCCGCCCAGGCTCCCGACGGCAGCTTATCTCTGCTTGGGGAACCTAATTGCTTTCTAATTTTTGCAGTAATTGCTTTGGAGCGAGGTGTGCAGATGAGGATTTGGGCGAATGAAAGCGCCGCCGCTGTTTTTTCTCTTCCCCCTTCCCCGAGGGCAGCTCCAAGGGCGCTCTCTCCCGACCTGAGCGGTCCCGGCCCGGACCCCCCCAGGCTGAAGGGGAAGGCGGAGAGGTGCGGGGGGGGGGGGGGGGGGGCGGGGCCCCCCTCTGCTAACCCCCCCCGAAAGC
>NW_024967552.1:0-1359 GCF_019238085.1 Lagopus leucura
ATTGCACAGGAAGAAAAGCTTGATGTCTGTGCCAAGGGAGACGTACACCGCACTTGCGCTGCCTGGACGATGTGGAAACTGGAAATTCTGGGGTGTGCTGAAGCGTGCCCTCTCAGGTCAGTCTAAGCATACATAGAGTAGACCTGTCGAACAAAACAGGGAATAGACAGTTAAACCCATTCTGTTGGGAAATACTCTCTCCTTCTAAGTACCTTTAGAACGTGAGTTTCTTCAATTAATTACTCAACTCATTTCCTTTTCCTGAATGATCCCAAGTTCTTTTCTCAGGCTACATCTGCACTCTGCTCAGTCCAAGGAGAAATCCCTGCCCGCAGATGCAATGACACAGCATGGCTCACAGCCTCATTTTTCATTGCTTACTCTTATGGTAGCCGCCATCCATGTCCACCCTGTGTATTCTTAGAGCTCTTCTGGAGTCCATGGGGCAGACTTACGGTTGAACTAAAGGGAATTTTTTTATAATGCTCTAGCTCCAGATGATTATCCCTAGTGTCATTATATTAAAAAAAAAAAAAAAAAAAAAAGCATTTGAAGTAGTGTGATACATATTCTGTGCCTCAGAATGTGGCACGTGTGGCATGAGAGAGTTTGGAGGCCACGAGCACTGCCCAGACAGCGTGAGAACTGTAAGAGCAGAGAGCTATAGGTGATGCAGCGCTGTTCGTGCCACCCGCAGGAAGCGGTAGCTGGAACAAAATATGGCCAGAAGAGTGATCAGATTGTGTTTGGTAAGGAACTATTTCATTAGTTGTAGAAGTTTGACAAAATGTATATTCAGGATGATGATCAGCATGCCAGGTGCTGGGACCATGCCGAAAGAGAAATGGTCTGAAAACGTCAGTGCAATTTGCAATATATCCCCTTCCACAAAGCCCTCAGATCCATGCTGCAACTGCATCCAAAGCAACCCAGAGCCCTGTGCTTGTTGTACCCGGAGCTATCGGTGCCAGGAGTTGCTGCTGTGTTTGCAAGGACGTTGTGTCAGCAGTGTGCCGTCAGTGGGGTTGTTTGATGGCAATGAAACAGCTGAATGGTGTACCTCAAGACTAAGAAAAAAGATGGTAGTGGTGACTATGTGTCTAGGGATAGATAGCTTGATAGAGATCTATAGGACTCCAGTGTGGATTGTACATAGGCCCTGCGCTGCAAGGTACGCTGTTGGGAAGCAATGTCCATCTGCCCGAGGGCAGGAAGGCCCTGCGGAGGGACGGCCTGAGGCCAGTCGTACCAGGCTGCACAGCTGAGGCCAGTCGTACGAGGCTGCACAGGAGCAAGCGCTGGGTCCTGCGCTGTGGTCATGACAACCGCATGGCAGCTTCTGCAGGATTGGGCTGAGGT
>NW_024967553.1:0-12956 GCF_019238085.1 Lagopus leucura
ATGCCTTTAGAATTAACTTAGATAAAATGGAATTAAGGCATATACCATCAGAATTAACACAGAACCTATATAATTAAGGCATATACCTTCAGAATTAACTTAGATGCTATGGAATTAACGTATATGCCTTCGGAATTAACTCAGATCCTATAGAATTAATGGCATATGCCTTCAGAATTAACTTAGACCCTACATAATTAAGGCATATGCCTTCACAATTAACTTAGATGCTATGGAATTAAGGCATATGCCTTCAGAATTAACTTAGACCCTACATAATTAATGCATATGCCTTCACAATTAACTTAGATGCTATGGAATTAAGGCATATGCCATCAGAATTAACTCAGATCCTATGGAATTAAAGGCATATGCCTTCAGAATAAACGTAGACCTATGGAATTAAGGCATATGCCTTCAGAATTAACTTAGATTCTACATAATTAAGGTATACGCATTTACAATTAAATCAGATGCTACGGAATTAAGGGATATACTTCATAATTAACATAGAACCTATATAATTAAGGCAGATACCTTCAGAATTAACTTAGATGCTATGGAATTAAGGCATATGCCTTCAGAATAAACTTAGATTCTACATGGGAACCAGCCAGCTGACAGCGTTTCAGCGAGCCCCCTGTCCTCTCTTCCCCCTAACAGCAATTTGAGAAGGGAGGAGGAGTGGAAACGGGTACCTGCTCGGCGGAGGGGGCATCCCCCATCCCGACCATCCCCGGCTCCCCAGGTGCCTCTGCGTAACAGGTTTGAGGCCCTGGAAGTTGAGGGGGGGACGAGTGAGAGTGCGGAGACAGGTTCACCCATGAGGTTGCCTCAGGCGAAGCGGTCGCCCCCAACCCTCAAGACTGCTTCTACCCGTAAGGACAGGATGGTGATTGTCATAGGCGACTCCCTTCTGCAAGGAACAGAAGGCCCTATATGCCGGCCCGACCCTACCCGCAGAGAGGTGTGCTGCCTTCCTGGAGCACGGGTCAGGGTCATTTCAAAGAAAATTCCTGGGTTGATTCGGCCTTCAGATAATTACCCGCTTTTAATAATTCAGGCTGGCGGCGAGGAAGTTGATAAGGAAAGCCCGAGGTCTATCAAGAAAGACTTCAGGGGAATGGGGCGAATACTTGAAGGAGCTGGGGTGCAGGTGGTCTTCTCTTCTATGCCCGTGGTGTCAGGGAAAGGTACAGAGAGGATCCAAAATACCCAACTCTTCAATAGATGGCTTAAGAGCTGGTGAAGGCGCAAGAATTTCGGCTTTTTTGACCATGGGGCAATTTACACTGCACCTGGCATGATGGCTGCTGATGCATGCAGCCTGTCCCTGAGGGGTAAGAGGATCTTAGCTGAAGAATTAGCGGGACTCATTGACAGGTCTTTAAACTAGGAATGAAGGGGGAAGGGGACAAAATAAGGGCTACTGGAGTTGAACGGGTCATTCGAGGGCTTATACCAAACTCCATGGGCAATGACGGCAGAGTGCATAGGGAAGGACTAGGGCAGGGGGATGCAGGGGATGCTGCTGTTCTAGGGGATCCTAGATCCCTTATAAAGGTGGCGAGACGGGTAGCCCGGCTGAAGTGCCTTTATACCAACGCACGCAGCCTGAGTAACAAGCAGGAGGAACTGGAAACTGTGATGCACTCGGGAAGTTATGACCTTGTTGCTATCACAGAAACAAGGTGGGATGGCTCCCACAATTGGGATACTGCCATCGACGGCTATAGACTCTTTAGGAGAGATAGGCGAGGTAGGAGGGGTGGGGGAGTTGCTCTCTATGTCAGAGATTGGATAAACTGTGAGGAGCTCCCTACGAGAAGCAGTCAGGAACAGGTTGAGAGCCTGTGGGTTAGGATTAGAGATGGGACAAATATAGGTCAGCTGGTGTTAGGGGTATACTACAGACCACCTGATCAAGGGGAGGCTGTTGACGAGGCTTTCTTGCTCCAGATGCGTGAGATGTCTGGGTCACGGGCTCTTGTCCTGGTGGGGGACTTCAACCATCCGGACATCTGCTGGGAAAACCACACGGCGAGCTGCAAGAGCTCCAGAAGGCTCTTGGAATCCATTGATGATAGCTTTCTGGTTCAGGTATTGGACAGACCAACCAGAGGTGAAGCGTTGCTGGACCTGCTGCTCACCAACGCCGAGGAGATCATCAAAGGCGTCAAGGTTGGAGGCTGCCTGGGCTCCAGCGACCACGCCCTGGTTGAGTTTGTGATCTCAAGCGATGTGGGCCTGGCAAAGAGCAGGACCAGGACACTGAACTTCAGAAGAGCAGACTTCAAGCTACTCAATGGATTGCTGGCCAAGATCCCCTGGCGCGCTGCCCTCAAAGACAAGGATGTTGAGGAGAGCTGGCGGCTCTTCAAAGATGCCCTCCTGGAAGCACAAGAGGTCTCCATTCCTCTGAATAAGAAAGTGGGCAGGCGAGGTAGGAAACTGGCTTGGCTCAGCAAGGACCTGCTGAGAGAACTGAGGGCGAAGAAAGGGGTGTACAAGCTCTGGAAACAAGGCTGTGTCACCTGGGAAGAGTACAGGGATGCCGTCCGGACTTGCAGACGTGGGATCAGGGAAGCCAAGGCGCAGGCAGAACTGAACTTGGCAAGGGACGTGAAAAACAATAAGAAAACCTTCTACAGGTACATTGCCCAGAAGAGACAGGCCAAAACGGGCGTACCTACTTTGGTAAATTTAAAAGGAGAACTGGCTTCAACAGATGAAGAGAAAGCTGAGGTGCTGAATGAGTTCTTCACCTCGGTCTTCACTGGTGGCCAGGATTCTAGTCTTTTTCACGTTCCTGAACCCTGCATCCCCAAACCTCTATGTGGGGACCAAGGAGGTAAATCCCTCCCCACTGTAAGGGCAGAGCAAGTCCGAGAGTGCCTCCTTAGACTGAATGAATACAAGTCTATGGGGCCGGATGGCGTGCATCCCAGGGTCCTGAAGGAGCTGGCTGAGGTGGTTGCCGAGCCGCTCTCCATCATATTTGAGAAGTCGTGGCTGTCAGGTGAGGTCCCGGATGACTGGAGGAAGGGTCACGTCACTCCCATATACAAGAAGGGGAGCAGGGAGGACCCGGGGAACTACAGGCCAGTGAGTCTCACCTCCGTGCCTGGGAAGATCATGGAACAGATCCTCCTGGACGACATGCTCGGTCACATAAAGAATGAGCATGTGATCCGAGACAGCCAGCACGGCTTCACCAAAGGAAGGTCATGCCTAACTAATCTTGTGGCCTTCTATGATGGAGTGACGGCATTGGTGGACGAAGGGAAGGCGACCGATGTCATTTACCTGGACCTGAGCAAGGCCTTTGACATGGTCCCCCACCACATCCTCATCTCCAAATTGGAGGGAAGTGGATTTGATGGGTGGACGACCCGATGGATAAGCAATTGGTTGAAAGGCCGCAGACAGAGGGTGGTGGTCAATGGCTCTATGTCCAGGTGGAGGCCGGTAACAAGTGGTGTACCCCAAGGGTCTGTCTTGGGACCGGTGCTCTTTAACATCTTTATTAATGACATCGATGAGGGAATTGAGTGCACCCTCAGCAAGTTTGCTGACGACACCAAGCTGAGTGGTGCGGTTGATACGGTGGAAGGAAGGGATGCCATTCAGAGGGACCTCGACAGGCTGGAGGGCTGGGCTCGGGTGAACCTGATGAGGTTCAACACGGCAAAGTGCAAGGTTTTGCATTTGGGCCGGAAGAACCCCAGGCACCCGTACAGGCTGGGAGGAGCGGTCCTTGAGAGCAGCTCGGCAGAGAAGGGCCTGGGGGTCCTGATGGACGAGAGACTGAATATGAGCCAGCCGTGCGCTCTGGCAGCTCAAAAGGCAAATGGGATCCTGGGCTCCATCAGGAGAGGAGTGGCCAGCAGGGACAGGGAGGTGATTGTCCCTCTCTACTCGGCTCTTGTGAGGCCCCATCTGGAGTACTGTGTCCAGGTGTGGAGCCCTCAGTACAAGAAAGACATTGAGATTTTGGAAAGGGTCCAGAGGAGGGCGACTAAGATGATCAGGGGGCTGGAGCACCTCCCCTATGAGGACAGGCTGAGGGAGTTGGGCTTGTTCAGCCTGGAGAAGAGAAGGCTGCGGGGTGACCTCATTGCAGCCTATCAATACCTGAAGGGAACCTACACCCGGGAGGGGAGTAAACTCTTCAAAAGGGCTGATAACAGCAGGACTAGGGGAAATGGTTTTAAGTTGAAGGAGGGAAGATTTAGGTTGGATGTTAGGGGGAAGTTCTTTACTAGGAGAGTGGTTAGGCCCTGGAACGGGCTGCCCAGGGAGGTTGTGGATGCCTCGTCCTTGGATGTGTTTAAGGCCAGGTTGGACGGGTTCTTGGGCAACCTGATCTGAATGTGTATGTTTGGTGGCCCTGCTAGGCAGGGGGGTTGGAACTACATGATCCTTGGAGTCCCTTCCAACCCGGGTGTTTCTGTGATTCTGTGATTAGTATGTATGAGTAACAAAGCTTCTTTGTAATCTATGACTAAAACATAAAATGAGAAAGCATAACACTAGTGGGAATTTGGACCTTGCTTTTGTGAAACAATGCATCAGTGTCTGATTCCAGGGAAGCGGTTGCAATTTTGAAGGAGTTCTCAAGGTGTCTGTCATTCGTCTTTGAAAACAAGTTGTCCACATGTGTACCTACTGCCAAAAAGGTAATGGGGCTAACTAGGTAAGCCATGTCTCATCTTCACCTTGAGGAACAATACTTCTTTTTGATTCCATCAATGATTTGATTTCATTTGGCAAATCATAACATCTTCTTAGCATTTTATCCCAACTTAGCACTCCCCTGCCTGCTGGAGGCCCACCATTGCAATTGCAAATCAAACCTGCTTGATCAGAGCTACCGTCCCAGAAAATTATCGGGATATTTCCAACACTTACCGAGATACCTTTACAATTACCTGAGTATTTGAAGATACAATGCAAGGAAATTTGGACAACGAATTTCAATATCTAGTGCTGCCGATCCCAGTTGATGCCCTAGTTCACTAGAGCATATGTACACAAACAGTGATTCCTCCCACCTGCTCGCCTCTGTCTAACAAGCTGGAACTAAGAATTTTCAAGTAAGATGTCGCTTTCTTCAAGTGATTTCTGCACCTGTTCACATTACACTAATAACTTCTGCAGAAGCAATAGCTACTTCATAGTAGTGCACAACCAAAGCACGTTAACACTCATCAATAGTTTTGACAAAGCAAAAAATAGAGATAACATCACACTTCTCTAACAAGGAAAATCTTTGGCCTACAAACAAGAAGCACAAACCATTTTTTAAATTACGCGTTATGTATTTCAAAACATGATGAACAAAATTCTTCAGAGAGGCCGTAGTAGCAGAAACTTCTATTTAATATATAAAACAGACGTATAGATATAAAAAACACGTATGCAGAGAAAGGGCCATAAGCTTTATTGCTTTGCACCCTGGTCGGCAGTTTTAGACTAAATAGTCTACACGTTTCTGACCACTAACAGCTAAGGAGGAGGCTACTAGCATTCTACTCTTGTTATGCTCAAATTCAAAGCCAGACTTCATCATAAAGTTAAGCTTAAAAAAATGGGAAGATCTCATTAGTTCACAACTCATCCTGGAATTATTTCATTTTTATGCCTCTAACCTGCGTTCATAGATTACACATAAATAAGTACAGGCTTCCTATCAGCACTTACCAGCGTACAAGCACAAAAAGCTCAATAGGCAGCTTCAACTGGAAATGAATCAGAACAGACCAGAAGACAACGGTGTGGAAGCAGGAAGTATGTGAGAAATTCTTCAGAACCTGGCATGATGACACTGCCTCGTAGCTGCAGCTTCAAGTGAAACTTCTTGCAAAGCACCCTCGCATTAGGGGAATGATGAAGAGCTATGAGAGACACTTGTCTTTTGTTGCAAATGAAGCACTTGGAGAAGTACCTCTAATACAGAGTCACGTGCATGCAGAGTTTAAGTAGCATCTCTTACCAATATCGTATTTACTCCGTTCTCCTTGCTCTGGTGCCTGGGGACTGACATCTCCCACATCATCTGTGCCGAGAAAAGATCTCTCTTTAGAAGCTCCACTCCCAAAGAGGCTTTCAAACAATGTAAATAAACCACTTTTGTTTGCAAAAGATTCCACAATTTATTTCAAGAAGTCCTCCTTGCCGTGCCGTAAGTTCAGCAACATGTGACCTAGAAAAACATAATGTCACATAAGAACACTCAACTTAAACAAGGACAAGAATATTTGATGCAGTGGGTTGTTGCAAACAAACAAACAAGCAAGCATGCAAACAAACAAACAAACGAAAAACACCAAAAAAAATGGAACAAATAAAGGCCAAAGAATTATAAAATTACAGAGTGGTAGGGTTTGAAAAGGGACTTCTGGAGCCCATCTGCTCCAAGCCCCCTGATAAAGCAAGTTCCCTACAGGATGTCTTCACAAGCAGTTAATAAAGGACTTTTCATCTTGCAAAATACATGGTTCAAATGCAATATTATAGAGCTCTATTTAAAACACAAATAATTGAGAAAAGATCAATAGGAAATTATGGTTCACTGTATTTTCCAACACCAGAACTGTGATACATCAAATAAAACTAGACAATGGTAGCTCTGAAATTGACATCTTTGGAATAAAGAAGAAGAGGTGGCTCCTCATCCTGAACGCAATTAAATTGGGGAATTTATTGAAGGAGAAGGAGTGAAAGCAATGGAATAAATATCTGGGAAACTTTTGTCTCAGGAAATTCTTAACCTATAGATGAATGAAAATCGCATGTAAATACATTGAAATATCATGGAGAAGTGTTACTCCCCATTTAACTTGTTCTTACAGTCTTACCTACCGACCTCCTACTGATTCTTACCTGAGGAAAGACTAACTGTATCTTTGTTTTTGGTTTGGCTGTTTTTTCATCTTGCAGATAGTCTTGTAGAAGTGGTGTGAGGCTGTCAGATTGATTGATTGAGTGCAGTCTCAATCGAGCATGTAGTTTTGTTCTACTTTTCTCATTGCATCAGTAGGCAGCTCCTCAACTGATAAGTTTCAGGCAAACTTCTTGGAATTCATACTGTCTGAAGAAGGCTTAGTAGAAAGAGGTTTGAGTTGCAGTGCATTCAGGTTATCAACTTTTGCAGCAGGCTCAGTTGCTTGGAGTTTCTGATATCTTTGGCAAGTTTGATCCAAATCATGCATGGAAAAAAAAAAAAAGAAAAAGAAAAAGAAAAAGAAAAAAAGAAAAAGAAAAAGAAAAAGAAAAAGAAAAAGAAAAAGAAAAAGAAAAAGAAAAGAAAAATATGCAGAAATTCTCGATGGCATTCATTCACAGAAATACCAGTTTTCTCCCTCATGTGTGACATTTTCTCCCAGAAATACCAGTTTTCTCAATTTTTCTTCCAGAAACACGATTCTATTCCCCTAAATATGATTTTTTCACCAAAAAACGATGACATTTCCTCTCAGTACTCTGTGTTCTCTTAAAAAATATATGCTACGCTCTCCCAGAAATACTAGCATTCTCTCAAATATACCACGTTTTCCAACCAAATATGTGATAATCTCCAAGAAATACCAGTTTTCTTGATAATAACTTCCATTTTCTCCAAAAAAGGCAGACTTCAACTGTTCAATAGGACATTTTCTGCCAAAAATAGGATACATTCTCCCAAAAGGAACAGTTTTCTCTCATGCATATTCCATTTCCTCCCAGAAATACCACATTTCAACCCTAAAGACCACATTTTCATCCAAAATGTTTTGGATATTTTCTCCCAGAAACACCAGCGTCATCCCAACTTGATGACATCTTGGACCAGCAATACCACTTTTCTCTCCCTAATATTACAGTTTCCTCCAAAAATAGATCTTCTTCCAGACTTATCGGCATTCTCTCCAACAGATGACATTTCCCCCCAGAAAGAAGACGTTTTCTCCCTGAAATACCAGCTTTCAAAGCAATACCTCCAATTTCATCCCTACTAGACTACTTTGCACACCTTCATATGACACTCCCAACAATACGGCATTTATCACAGAAATGCCACTTGACTCCCACATGTGGGACATTTCCTGCCAGAAATACCACTTGGCTCTTCAACAGAGGATGTTTTCTCCCAGAAATACCAGCCTTCTCCCAAATAGATGATCACCCCTCCCCCACTCCCCCAAAATATGATACTGTCTCCTTGGAATACCACTTCTCTTAGAAATACCTCAGGCCTTCTCCAAACAATACGACAATACGACAATCCTCAAGGTGACATCTTCTCCCCAAAAGATGACATTTTCTCCCAGAAATGCCAGTTCCCCCCCCCCCCCAGGTACGGCATTTTCTTCCAAAAATAAGACCTTCTCTCCACGAAATCATGGCTTGCTCCAATTAAATGACATTATCTCCCAGAAATACCAGTTTTCGCCCAAACATAGGACAGTTTCGACCACAAGTATCACATTTCAATCTGAAAGAGGACACTCTCTTCCCAACATACGGTATTTCCTCCCAGAAAGCCCACCACTCACCCAAATACATGGCATTTTCTCCCACAAGTAGCACTTTTCTATCAAAAATAGGAGACTTTCTCCCCAAACAAGGATCTTTTCTCCCTGAAATACCAGTCTTCTCCCCAAAGAGATGACGTTTTCTACCAGAAATACAGGTTTGCTTAGGTCTACTACATGTTTCATCCACAAAATACTACGTGACAGTAGCAAATGTGACATTTTCCAACAAAAATATGATATTTCCTTCCAGAAATACCAGCTTTCTCGCAAATATGTGATCTTTTCTGCCTAAAGAAGACGGTTTCTGCCGGAAACACAGCTCTCTCACAGACATAGGAACTTTCCCCCCCAAGATAAGACATTTTCTCCCAGAAATACCAGTGCTCTTAGAAACGCCTCCCATTTTCTACAAAATTACGAATTCATACTCCTCAATATGACACTTATTCCCAGAAATAGGGCATTTTATCACAGAAATACCAGTTTCTCCCCCCAAAATACAACCACATTTTCTCTCCGAAACAAGACATTTTCTCCCACGAATACCAGTACCCTTAGAAATACCTCACATTTCATCCCAAGAGCGCTACTTTACACTCCTCAAGATCATGTTTACTCCCATCAAAATGACATTTCTCATCAGATACTCCAGTTTTCTAACAAAGATGGGACATATTCCCCCGGAAATACCAGCTTATTTTTTAAAATGCGGCATTTTCTCCCCAAAATCCCAGCTTGCTCACAAATAGATGTCATTGTCCAACAAAGCATGCTGTCTTCTCCCAGAAATGGCAGTTTTCTGAGAAATACCTTCCATTCTCTCTCAAAAGTACTACTTTACACTCCTGAAGACGACATTTTCTCCCATATAGACCCTGTTTTCTCCCAAAAAGGACCGGTTTGCACTCCAAAAAGAAGACAGTTGCTCTCAAATAGAAGACCTTCCTTCCCAGAATTTCCCCCTTCTCTCCAACAAGTAGGTCATTTTCTCACAGAAATACCACGTTTCAGTTGGAAAGCTGACCTTTTCTTCCAAAAATAGGACATTTTCTCCCAGAAATACCCATTTTCTTACAACTACCACAGGTTTTCTCCCCAAAATATCAGAGGACAAGACCAAATTTTGCACTTGCAACCCAGAATAGGACATCTTCTCACAGAAATACTACTCTTCTCCAACATATAGGAGATTGTCTCCGAACTGGATGGCGTTTTTGGTAAGAAATACCACTTTTCTTCCCTGAGTAGGACATTCTCTCCCAGAAAAATAGAGTACTCTTAGAAATACCTCCCATTTCCGCCCAAACAGACTGCATTAAACTCCTCATCGTGACACTCACTCCCAGACTTTTGGCATTTTGGCAGAAATACCATTTGAACCAGAAATATGTGGCATTTTCCCTCATGAAACACCAGTTTTCTCACAAATGCGTGGCACTTTCTTACATTGGTGTGTGCACAGTGCCTGGTCCCCCCCACAATTTCTTGCCCAGAGCTGTCCATGACATCTCTGTCTTGGCACTGCTGGAGTCACACTGTGGTTCTGAGCTCTTCACGATTTTCTCAAATCTTGTTTTGGATGATCACATGCAGCACAGGAGGCTCCATGCCCTCCATGCCCTTAATGCCTGCCCTGTCCCATTCTGCTGGTGAATTCTACTCATTCACCCTAGCCTTCCTTTTACTGCATATGTATTTCTACAAGCCCCTCCTGTCTTTGATATTCTGCCTGGGCAGATTCCGCTGTGTTTGTGCTGTAGTCTTTCTAAATGCACCTCAGCAGGTACACATAGCAGTGTAATATCCAATAGCTGCAATTATACATTAGGTGTCAGAGCAGGAGCTTGTTTCAAGCCAGGTAAAGAAAAAGCAAGAGCTATTTGCTTGGTGATTAGACAATTGCTGTCAACAGCTAAAGGAGCTCAAATAAGTCTCCAGGCAGGCCTAAGCAAGCTCAGAGCCATGTGTTGCTGGCATATTAGAAAGCTGTAGCCTGTGACAAGAAACAGCAACGCCTTGTTTACTGGCTTGTATAGCCACCATGAGTCCCACTCTGGTGGAATTCACTACAAAAGACAAAGATGAGATTTGGCTGAATTTCCTGGGGTGAAACCAACCAATAGGATAGCCCAGGTTGTTCTTTCATCGCAGTAGAGACGAGATGAAATGGTGTGGTCACTGCCATCACCCCTGTTCTCTCGAGACCATGCAGAAGGCAGGCGTCTTGTAAGCTATGTGGCACTAATGACACACTTGTAAGCTAAGTGGCACTAATGAGAGGCATAATGGCAATTTGTAGTCCAGTCTCTTTTTTAATTTAAACAAAAATTCATAACTGATGAGCATTACGTTCTATCCTGTTCTATTATGTTTGCTCATGGTATCAGAAGTGGGTGTTTCTGGTTCGGCGGTAGAAATGGAACCTTTCTGTTCCTATTTCATTACATGTGGTGGCCATCTTGATGGCAGCAGAGGTGCAAGTGTGACAAAGTGGTGCGTGACGTGGAAGTATCTATGAAGCAAAGATTTGGACTGGAATTCCATAGCAGGGAAAAAATGGCATCCGTTACTATTCATCAACACTTGCTGAATATGGTTTAGGGAGACCAAACAGTGGATGTGAGCACACGGAGTGCATTTCAACAGTGGCAACAGTGGTGACAATGGTGAGGCCACAACATGAGCTGTGTATTCAGTTTTGGGCCACTCACTCACTCCAAGAAAGACCTTGAGGCCATGGAATGTGTCCGGAGAGGGGCAAGGAAAGTGGAGAATGGTCTGGAATCCAAGTCATTGGCTTCTGCTGAGAAAGTGCAAACTAAGGATCAAATGCTTTCTACAAGAAATGAGGATCGGGAAAGTTTAGAAGAGGACATAGGAAATCATAAACTTTCTTTTACCATCAGTATCGAAGTAGGAACTGCATTAACAGTAAATGCCAGTGTTGTTTTTTTCCTCTCATTCATTCTTAGTGACCGCGGCACGCTGAATTCGCCCCTTCTCGGCATCGGAACGACACGACTTCGCTCTCACGTCTCGAACCGGCATTCGCTCTGAGTCGCTCCGGAGCGTTTTCACTCGCTGCCCGAGAAATCGCGCTTCTCCCCGGATGCCGCTTCCAGAGCTCAGCCGCGGTCTGCTCAGAAATATCACTTTCCTTAGAAATACTTCACGTTTTCTCCATCAAATACATTACAGTACAGAATGTGTCATTTTCAGTTCTAATTAGGACATTTTACTCTGTACGCCATTACGATACCGAGAAGGGTATTTTGGCTGGCATGCGTTCCTTTCCAAGGGGGGTTTTCTCTGCGCAAAGCTGGAAGGATCCCTCTCGCCTTTTTTGAATGTGCTCCATGGGAGCACTACATCTGTCGCTCCACGAACGTCCAGCTGCCTCTTTAGGGAAAGTGCTCCCTTCCACTCTTCGTCACGGAACGCAGAAGTGGAGCCACGGAGAAGCACAAGGCAACGAATTGTCGCTCGAAGGAGAGGCACGGACACCGCTTTCCGAAGTCAAAAGCGCTCCTTTCCGATGCGCGGAGAAGAGCCGGCGACTCGGCGAAAAGCAACCGCCGGCAGTGGCTCTTCCGCGGCGAGCGAACAAAAACGAAACCGCGGCTGAGCGCTGGCAACCGGGGACAAGCGCGGTTTCTCGGGCAGCGAGTGCAAACGCTCCGGAGCGATTCAGCGCGAATGCCGGTTTCCAGCCGTGAGAGCGAAGTCGTGCCATTCTTTAACCCGGAACGCGAGGTATCACCTGCTCTGTATTTCTGGCAGAGGTAAATCTGGTAAAAGCGCTTCAGGCTAAAAGAGTGATCTCCAGCTAGAAAGAAAACTTGAAGCTAATCTGAGGGTATGAAATAAATATCTGCGTATATCTCCATGCTTGTGATTAGATACTATGTCCATCATTACCTGCTAGTCAAATGAGCCTACGAAAGTTCTAATGGAAACGTTGGCTTGCTGCTTAAGGGAGAGAATTAAATCATTCTAGCCAGATTTACTGGTGTTGCATTGAAATCCATCTCTTTCGGAAACATTTTAAGGACATAAACAAGCGTTGTTTATACCCAGAGCAAATTCGGCAGAGAAACGCGCTGCCTCTGAGGCAGAGCAAACTAGATTCTTGCAGTGAACAATATTGCAGTGTCGCAGCATGGGTTTTGAATTCTATTTCAGTGAAGAAACTCCAAGAAACAAAAACACATTCGAATAAGCTTCCGCCTGCAATAATGGAAGTCTTGAAATTCTTGATTTTAGTGTGCTAAGGAAGTGAACAGATCTTCTTTTGTTCCGTAAGCTAGAAAGTTTTCTTTCCGATTTGTTTTGTTTTAATTAAGGCTGCAAATTATGTAGAGGAGAAAGTCACTAAGAACACTAATGAATGAGGGAAGGGAAGGGAAGGGAAGGGAAGGGAAGGGAAGGGAAGGGAAG
>NW_024967553.1:13056-29758 GCF_019238085.1 Lagopus leucura
GGGAAGGGAAGGGAAGGGAAGGGAAGGGAAGGGAAGGGAAAGGAAGGGAAGGGAAGAGAAGGAAGCACTGAAGTAACAGTGGGAGATCTAAATGAAAAAGAATACAAGGAAAAACAACAGAGAATGTTTTAGCAGGGATCAAATTTTGTTGTTGTAGAGGGAAAATTGCATAAAAGTGGGCACCAAAGCCAAGGTGCTTCTATCCACTGTGCTCATAAGAAAACATTCCTCTGTAAATGATTAAGGCCGATATTTGCCTGTGAATTTATGGAAGGTCCTTTAAGCCATTGTTTTGTCAAATCAGGGATCTGTAAGGAAAAATAAATCTTACTAAATTTTGAAATTACCAGTGTTGTTGCAGGTCTTTAAAAGGTCAAAAGAACAGACATGAAAAAAAGCATTTCAAAGCGAATTCATCAACAAAAGGAGTGTGTGCTGGTGACAGTTGTGAAATACATGTGCATTTTTACTGAAATAGGCTAAGTTGATAGCAGGATATTTGAAGAGCAATGAGATGAGCTGTAGGTGTCAGATGATCAATAAAAGATTAGAATGCTTTTAGGATCAGCATCAGAAAACTGTTACAAGGCAGTATGAGTGAAAGAAAAGATGCAACTTTCGTATGAATATGATATGGACAAATACACAAAGGAGGCATTGCACACCTGTAGCTGCTCTTTCATTTCCTTCATGCTTTCACTCTGCACCATTTTTCCCCTGCTCTGAGTGAGAGACATCTGAGTCAAGTGTCCTGAGTTAAAAACATTCTGGTGCAACCTTAAATAATCACTGGGATAGGTCAGACAACCCACTAGATCCCAGGCCCATGGACCCAGAGAAAGAAACCAATTCATCTCCTGCAGATGAAACAGCCGCTACTCTGAGTAGTCTTTCTTGTATTTCTGCAGTCTCTGCTAGGATCCTTCATTAGAAAGACACAGTCTTCAAAGGCAATACACAAAGCAGGTCTGATACCTTATTTCATGCATGATGTCTTTTTTCTTTTCTTCCCTAAAGAGAAATTCATCCTCTTTCTTCACTTGTCAGATCTCACACAGAGACATTTTTCGCATCTATCACTATTAGTAAGCTATAAATGGGCACATATGGGGAACAAAGTAGGTACCTCAGCAGGTAAGCATTTTTCCCCTACTCCAGGGAAGGTGATGGAGCAGATTGTCTTGAGGGAGACCATGCGGCATGTGTGGGGTGACCGGGGGGGGGGGGATCAGGCCTAGCCAGCATGGGTTCTTGAAGGGCAGGTCCTGTTTGACCAACCTGATCTCCTTCTATGATCTAGTGACCTGTAGTTAACAAAATACGCAAGTTAGAGATGTAGTTGACAAAATACGCAAGTTAGAGATGTAGTCAACGAAATACGTAAAGCGGGGGCTATCAAGGTCATCAGGCATAACCAGGCGTAATCTGTGTGGGCTCCTTGTGTGGTTAGCGAATACGTGAAAGGGGGGCTGTAACAGTCATCAGGCTCTGCGTGGGCTCGTTGACTCATGAGATACCATGATGAGACATGGCAAGACAAGACACGCCACATGTCTATTGGACACAGATAACCGTAGCAAGGGTGATTGGTAGCACTGTGATATAAGGGACAGCTATAAGAAGAGTGTGTTGCTTGCAATAAGTGCCATTTGCCGCTCACCTCATTGGTGTCATAAAAGTGTGTGATTTGGCCGTGGCTGTCTGAGCACTTCGCGACGGGTCATTAATCAGGGGTTGCCGAAGCAAAGGCAACAAGTGGTGACCCCGACTTGATAATGCCATGTCCCAGTGGTGAATGTGTGACAGCCAGTTGCGCGACGGACGCAGGACCCCGCGGCGGTAAGGCGGCGGAAGAGCCGGAGGGACTGATTCCCCTGGGGCTGTGAGCGCAGCTGTGAAGTTATCCCACAGCGGAAAACTTGTGGAAGGTGGAGGGCTGATCACCCTGGACAACCATGGAATCCGTCATTAAGGTATTGCATCAAGCTTGTAAGGACTATTTCGGTGAGGATGCTCCTTCTGAGAAGGACATTGCCGCTGTACTTACTCGCCTGGAAGAGGAGTGGAATCTTCCCTCCCCTCAGGGCATTTTAGACCCCACTAGATGGGATGCATTTACATCCGCGCTTGCGCAGCGTGCGATAGAGGAGCAGAAAGTTGCGGAGCTTAAAATTTGGGGGTTGGTCCTCGGCGCTCTCCGAGCCGCGAGAGAAGAAGATAGAATTCCTGAAGCTGCGCGCGTTATGATGGGTTTGGAATTTAATAACACCGTGAGAAACGGCGCGGGAAGCGTACTTTCTTGCAGGTCCCCTGAGGAAGAGAACACCGCTAATATGCCCTCAGCTATGGCGACTAACATCTCGTCCGCACCTCCAGCACCCCCTTCTGCTCCCCTCTCGGCTCCAGCTTCGCATAAACAAATAGAAGAAGACTGCGCTGAACTGTCTGCACTTTTATCTTGCAAAACGGCTCAAGTGCAGGAATCCAAGGTCGCTGAAACTCCCCAGCCGTATCCAGGACAACCGCTGTATCCTTCTCTGTGTAACCTAACACCACCTGTGGGGGCAGGGAAAAAAGTGAGCTGGGATGGGACGCTTGCTGTCTCTTCTCAGGAGGTGCAATGCAGTAACACACAGGGGGGTGGGGACTGCGGGAAAGGCCTGGGTATGGATTGATCAAAAGTTAGGGAGGTAGTAGAAGAAAAAACAGCAGAGATAAAGGGAAGCGATGTAAGTTACAGGCGCTGGGATGATAGTGTGCGGCCAGCACTGTCCACCCTGACTGCGCCTGAACGTGTAGGTGGCGTCCGGCTGGCGCCCTCTTCTCAGGTTGCACCCGACGGAGAAAGAAATAACGATAGTCTCCGGACCCACTCTCTGCCACAGCGTTCAGACCCATTGACTCGACCCACACATCCTTCTACAAGATTGAGTGCGTATGCAACCAATCAGAAGCCTCTACAACAGTCAGTGCTTGATCAAAGGGAGATGGGCACAGTGGGAGCGGTGCGGAGCCCAGAGCTTCCAGCTGTGACTGAAAAGGATAGCGAAAGGAGAGAGGTAAATTTGCATTTAGGAGTTAAGAGAGATGCACTAACAGATGGTGAGAAGTTTAGATCTAGCCTGATAGAGGGAGGAAGAGTACTGGAGATCTTCCTGATAGTAGGGAACGATAACAGAGGCCCGGAAGAGGTATCCCTCGATCTGAAAGACATCACACACCTGATAGATTGTGCAGAGCAATGGGGATTGAAATCACTCCTCACTTTAAATGCATTAGAAGTCCTGACAGCATCAAGCCTTCTCTTTCCTCATGTAACAAATCTGATGTGCATGGTGCTTAAGCCAGTGCAGTATGCATTGTGGGCATCAGAATGGTTTCCCTTCAGGGACAGGTGGCCAGACTGAGGCCTGGAGAACAAACAATTCCATACAGCTGGTTTGTGAGAGCAATGCTCTCAAAGCCTGAGACATCTGCCTTGATATTGAACAAATGTTTGTCATTTTTGAGGTACACTCCAACAGGTACCTGAGACAATGTTGGTATATATTGAGCACAGATAGTGCCACTAGAGCTATCAGCAATCACTCTAATCTCTAACCTCTCTGTCTATAACTTTACAAGTATTGTAGGATGTGGCTTTAATTATTAAGTGTCGGCGACATCACATCAGTTCTTGCAGGATAATTATACGGTGATTAAAGACCTATCACTTACTCCAAGTGGGATGAATCTCGTTTTGGCTTACCAAGGAAGGACATTGGTAAGGAATCTTTTGCAACATGATGACCTGCTCCAGTTGCTGAAACGTGTAAGAGACAATGGACAGAAAAACTTGATCACCATTCACCATGACACAGAAGAGATACATCGTGTCCTAGAGAGAGTAAAGGACAGAGAACACCACTGATGGGAAGTGCTTCTGGGATGGTCCACCAAAGTGACAGGGATGTTTAAATCTGTTTAACTCTATTCGTTATTCAGTTATAGTTGTATTAGTTCTAATATTAATATGCTTTACACTTATAGTCATATTATATATAGGCATATAGGTATATTACATTTATAAGTATGGTTTAAGACATTAGGGTAGGATTATTTGGCGAATCGTGATGTAACGTGGCAAAAGGCTTAACCGAGAGGACAATGGCATGTATACGCGCAATGTGGGGATTTCGGGGTGTACGCGGTTAGGGTCCTCTCGAGTTGTAGTAGATTTGCTTGAGCTTAGGGAGGGGGAGATGTAGTTAACAAAATACGCAAGTTAGAGATGTAGTTAACAAAATACGCAAGTTAGAGATGTAGTCAACGAAATACGTAAAGCAGGGGCTTTCAAGGTCATCAGGCATAACCAGGCGTAATCTGTGTGGGCCCCTTGTGTGGTTAGCGAATACGTGAAAGGGGGGCTGTAACAGTCATCAGGCTCTGCGTGGGCTCCTAGACTTATGTGATACCATGATGAGACATGGCAAGACAAGACACGCCACATGTCTATTGGACACAGATAACCGTAGCAAGGGTGATTGGTAGCACTGTGATATAAGGGACAACTACAAGAAGAGTGTGTTGCTTGCAATAAGTGCCATTTGCAGCTCACCTCATTGGTGTCATAAAAGTGTGTGACTTGGCCGTGGCTGTCTGAGCACTTCGCGACGGGTCATTAATCAGGGGTTGCCAAAGCAAAGGCAACAGTGACCCATCTGGTGAATGAGGGAAAGGCTGTTGATGTGGTCTACCTAGACTTCAGCAAAGCCTTTGACACTGTCTCCCACAGCATTCTCCTGCAGAAGCTGGCAGCCCGAGGCTTGGATGGGTACACTCTTGGCTGGGTGAGGAGCTGGATGGAGAGCTGGGCTCAGAGAGTGGTGGTGAATGGAGTCAAATCCAGCTGGCGACCGGTCGTGAGTGGTGTTCCGCAGGGGTCGGTGCTGGGGCCTGTCCTCTTCAATATCTTTATTTATTACCTGGATGAGGGCATCGAGTGCACCCTCAGTAAATTTGCGGATGACACCAAATTGGCTGGAAGTGTGGATCTGCCTGGGGGTAGCAAGGCCCTACAGAGGGATCTGGACAGGCTGGAGAGCTGGGCTGAAACCAATGGGATGAGTTTCAACAAGGCCATATGCCGGGTCCTGCACTTCGGCTACAACAACCACAGGTGACGCTACAGGCTTAAGGGGGGATGTGGCTGGAGGACTGTGTAGAGGAAATGGACCTGGGGGTACTGATTGATGCTCAGCTGAACATGAGCCGACAGTGTGCCCAGGTGGCCAAGAAGGCCAATGGCATCCTGGCTTGCATCAGAAACAGCGTTGCAAGCAGGAACAGAGAGTTCCCCTGTACTCGGCACTGGTGAGGCCGCACCTCAAGTACCGTGTCCAGTTTTGGGCCCCTCACTGCAAGAAAGACATCGAGGCCCTGGAACATGTTCAGAGGAGGGCAACAAAGCTGGTGAGGGGTCTGGAACACAGGCCATATGAGGAGAGGCTGAAGGAGCTGGGAATGTTCAGCCTGGAGGAGGCTCAGGGGAGACCTTATTGCTCTCTATAACTTCCTGAAGGGAGGTTGTAGTGAGCTGGGGGTCGGCCTCTTCTCTCGTGTCATTAGTGATAGGACCAGAGGGGATGGTTTCAAGCTACGACAGGGGAGATTCAGGCTGGACATCAGGAACTATTACTTTTCAGAAAGGGTGGTCAGGCACTGCAATGGATGCCAAGGGAGGTGGTGGAGTCACCGACCCTGGGGGTGTTCAAGGAAAGACTGAATGTTGTGTTGAGGGACATGGTTTAGTATTAGCTATTGGCAAGAGGGGAACGGTTGGACTGGATGATCTTTTAGGTCTTTTCCAACCTTGGTGATTCTATGATTCTAACTATTGTTTTCAAAGCACAATTGGAATACTATGCGGTAAATAAGGTATCGGGCTGTTCACAGAACAGAAAAATGTAAAAGATTGAAAAGTTGCTAAGTAAGCGACTTACATTCCGTACCTAAGATGAAGACTTGACAAAAAATAGCAAGTGACAATATGATTCAAGGCTGTACAATAATGGATCCTCAATAGCACATTAATAACATTTCATTGGGAAATATTAAATCTAGCATTTGCAAATGTTTATGTGTCTGACTTTGCACTTTAAAACTACTATTTCTCTGCAAGAGTTCTGTTATCTAGTTAGTACATGAAACAGGAATACTATCAGTGACTGACAATTATGCAGGAGTATTCTTGTTAAGTATGGCAATACATAAGGGTCTGAACCCTTCTTTTTTTTCTTGGCTCCAGGCTTGCTTTTTGAGCTATTTTTGGGGATAAGACTCTAACCGACTTATCCAGTAGGTGACTGATGAGTGTCACTGTGTGGCAATCAACATAACTTTGTGGACATTTGAAAGCATTTCCTTTGAAACTCTTTGCCTTCAGAAGAGAGTTCTCAGGAGCTTTTACTAGCAGAAGATCTGGCCTGTGAGCAAATAACTCCAGCTTCGTGTGGGAGGTCGGGGAACTATACCATCACATACTGTGAAAAACAGGATGCAGGTGAGCTCCCAGCTCCCTCTTCTTTGCTGACAAGGTGTGGAAAATGGGAACAAAGGAGTTTCTGCTGAGATCGCAAAGCCAGAAGCTGCCACTCCAAAGAGAGCTGTCTCAATCACTTTGGACTTATTTATATATGTTGGTACTGTTGCCACTGTTGTCATCATAAACTAAACAACAACCCTTGACAATCCACCACTTCCGAAGATCAGTGTCAGAACTATGAACCAAACCTAGTGGTGACTATCTCTCTCCTGCTTTCTGCAAAGACTCCTTGCTTTTATTTCCTGTCTTTATCACCCACCTTCCCTTCCCCATCTCCTTCAACAACTAGGATTTGTAGTAATCTGGTTGAGCTAACATTTCACCCATCGTCCCCTAATCTCGCCATCAGGCATATGTATATTGCAAGAATCTTCTCTCCCTCGAGTATTATGGAGACAAGCGTACCACATTACAAATAAATACCAGTGGAATAATGATAGAGGTAGAAAGATATAGAGATGTTAATTTAAACAGCACACACTGTTCTAGTAGTGGAGAAGTGCTAGACTCAAAGAAGTAGCTCAGGTCACAGAATCATTTATGCACATATAGTTGTGCTCTAATTATGTGAAGAGGAAATAATTCTACAATTATTGAAATGGTGCTGACATTTCTGGTGCACTGGTATGGATTCTGAGGCAGGAAGTAGGCTTTAATCACACCACATTTTCAAAGCTCTTCTAACTTCTTGTTAGAACTGAGCAATGGAGGATAGTTCTGTATTCATTCAACCTCCCTTTTTTACATATTTAAGATAACCAGCATGACTTGACTCAAAATTGTTTACAGTATGCTGACATCCAGTTCCAATCAAAGAGATCTGTATCTGTATTTTCACAAATTCTCTTTTCCTTAAAACATTTGTTTTTTTTGTTTTATCACAGCCAATTTTCCTTTCTCTTAACAAAATGGAATTTGCAGGACCAGTGGTTCTTGTCATTGATTCTCCCTCATCTCATCTGCTTCTTGTTATTGAGTTGGTTCTCCCAGGAATTCTGTTCTACCGCAAACAAATGACAAAGGATCATGCCTTTGAACTAGAAGAACAGTTCCTGTACTGAAATTCAATAAAGAAATTTTTCTAATTTTTCTGTTCAAGAACGCTGCCAGTGATTTCATATTTAACTGTTGTAGTGGAATTTCAAGGTCTCAGCTTGAACCAGTGGGTGAGTTTCACGAGACACTCATGTGAGTGTCTGGAGTGAGAACGGGGGGGTTTAGAGCCACCCCTCTGTCCCCATGATATTTCACGTCCCATCTGAGTCTGCGCAGGTCCCCATTCCCCCTGCCATTCTCTGCTGCAGCCCAATGGTACGAACAAGATAGGGTCACATTCCTCTGCTCACCCTTTTCTCTAAACTGTTACCAGGAGGGGTGAGTTAATTCCTCTTGGATATCTTTTCCTATGGCACCTATTTCTCAAATAAAGGCTCTGTCATTACTTTCGTTTGCTCTACAACTGGTTGAGACTTTGACTGTAGTTCAGAATACACAGGATTCAAAGTTAAGGCTAGAGGTTACCTTATGTGCAAAAACTGTGACACAGGTGGGCAGCACATTTCCTATATGTAGGACAGTGACTTTTCATGCTTTTTTCCCTTTGCAAAAGACAATTATTATTATTATTTTTTTTCACTAGTTTATCCTCTGGGAAGTTCTTTTCATGTTTTAGATGACTTCCCACGAGGTACATGCAAGGTTCTATTTCCTTTGGCCAGTAATTAGATACACACTGTAAACTGCTTTTTTACATTATATGTAAAAAGAAAAAAAACCAAAGAAAAAAAAAATACATGTACAGTTTCCATACTTTACAACAATATTCGTTCATTCTAAGATCAGGGTTTTCTCATTGTCCTTTATTAACCTAGAGCATGGTTGTCGAACATTTTGGCTTACCTGGGCTGCACAGAGTAACGGGAATTGTCACGGGCTGCATATAAATCTATAATAAAATGCATGTTTTACATATTTTTGTAAAAACATGAAAAACAGGGAGCAACAAAAACTAGTGGGATGTTAGACCTTGCTTTTGTGAAATGGATACATCAGGTTTGTTCAATAGCAGCGGTTGCCACTCCTAGTGAGTTCTCAAGGTGTTCACCAGCAATTTTTGATGAAATATTACTCCTCCGGTGCTTCACCTTTGACAATAATTTTTCACAAATGTACATCTGTACAATCAATGAAAGGACAGATGCTATAGCTATGAAATGTAACAAAGGGCTTGGCTACGCAGTCATTACACCAAAGCAGAAAAACAGAAGTCTTACCGGCATCCTGGACTTGCTTAAGAAACTCCAGTGGAATGGATCTCCAGAAGAGATCTTTCCCCACTGGCAGTCAGCTCTGAAATGGGCCTAGCAGAGGTGGAGCCAGGCTCCATCCCTTCCGGCAGCACAGCTGAATTGCCTTCACCTGTGTTCCCGTGGCTGACTCATTGCTCACCTCAGATGATCAACCAGAGGTTCAGGCCGTCATTCAGCAGTTCCCATACAATGTACAACCAAAAAAGTGATATGAATTACAACTTTTCTGGGCAGCCTTTTCCAGCAGCTCACCACTCTCTCCATGAAATAGTTCCCTGACATCTAATATGAACCTCCCTTCTTTCAGTTTAAAACGGTTCCCCACTGCTCTATCACTCTTCATCCATGTGAAATTTGACTTCCACTCCTGCTAATAAGCTGGCCACAACGAAGTCTGCCCTCAGCCTTTTCTTCTCCGGGTTGAACAAGCCAAGCTCTCTCCGCCTTTCTTTGTAGGAGTGGTGCTCCATCCCTTTGATTGCCTTCCTGGCCCTCCTCTGGACCCATTTCAAAAGCTCTACATCTTCTCTTTGTGGAGGGTCTCAGGCCTGAAGACAATACTCTAGATGGGACCTCACAAGGACAAAATGGGGGGAACAATCACCTTCCTTGCACTGCTGGCCATCTCTCTTTTGATGCAGCCCAGGGTACTGTTAACCTTGCAGGCCTTAAGTACAAATTGCTGGCTCAGGTTTTCTTTTCCATCTACCAGTACCCCTAAGTTCTTCTCAGTAGGGTTGCTCTCAAGGAGTTCTCCCAGTCCATATGTGCGTCTGGGACTGAACTATGTCCAATTTCCCCCCTTGGCTTCTGCTTATCTCATAAAAACTGTAACTTTCAAAAAATGAAGGAAGCAACACAGATCTCTGCTGGGTTGAAGGATGATGTTTTGTTGCAGGGTGGAAAGTTGCAAGTTCTGAGAAAACAATGACCGTTGAAAGAGGTCCCTTCATGGTGCAGGAAATCTGATTTCTGGAGCTGTGTGTGCATGTGTGTTTTCACTTCACAACTGCTTCCAGATAATGGGGCTACCAACTCAGGCAGGAATGGTAGGGTTGTCATCCTTAGTCTACAGTTCAGATCTTCTTTCTGCCTTGTTGTAGTTCCTTTGAGGTGTTTGTAGCAATGCTCGTGGCGTTCTCAGTGTGGCTGCAACTCTGACTAAATGGAATAGAATGATGAAGGAAAATACAGAAGCTGCTATTTTCTGGGCAAATTTCCGTGCCAAATCTACTTTAGCAGAAGAAAGATGTGGTTTTTCAGAACTCAGGAGAGCTGTACCCGCACATAGTACAGGCATATTTGATGAGCTTGCATTCCCCTTCTGTTGAATCAAAAACCTGGGCTAAGAAGGAATGTTCCATGTAGGGAGAAGAAGATGATAGAACGTGTTCCTTCCAAGGCTCGCGTGGGAAATGTCAGGTCTTTCTGAAGGCACCATTCAGCCACGGGCCTTTTTTGCCATGAAAGTAACAAGACAGGCAGCGCTGCAGAACTGAGTATTCTCCGTGGATTTACTCATCCCCTGAACTAGACAGTGGCAATTGTCTTTATGATCATCAGCATATAGTTAAAAGGGAGCAGCTGACCAAGGTAAGGGCATACCAGTGAGTCTTTCCATTTTGAAAGATTTTCATGTAGTCCTTGCTCATCTCTAAGTACTGAAGATTTATCACAGCCACAGATTCCATCTGTCTTTCATCATCACTATGGAATATTATTCCAACAGCTGTTAAGCTATTGCAAATGACCTTATCTGAGCCATGCTCTTTTTTCTTTTTTGACTTGAAATGCTTGTTATGTATTCATTTCATGTATCTCTTATTTTTGCCTTGCCTCAAGCTAGAAGTCACTTTAAGAAAGCCATCCAAAAAATTCTCTTTTTAGTATGTGTGTACATCTCAGTGTGAATTGTAGTGTATGCTATCTGTGGTTCATCCTGTACTCCGTAATGTGGCAGTATGGCTGTAGTCTTTCCAAAGCAGCATGCCTTTTCAGAAAGTACTTCACCTACAGCTGTAGTTGTTCCTGTTTTATTGAACTGTAAGGGGGATAAGAAATGCCACGTGGAAGAAGCAGCTGTGCTGGCTGCTTCTGCTCTGTTGTCTGGGGGAACTGACTGATAAGGTCAGTTATCAGGTCAGTTATCAGGTTATCAGGACAGATAACTGTCTGATAAGGTGCCCATCTTGTTCCAATCTGTTGCTCCAGTGGAATGTGTGGCAAGGCAGAAGCGAAAGACTTGAACTATGCAGCTGGGAAAAAGCCTACAAAATAAGGCAGTTACGCACAGATTGAGATAAAATTGACAGATGTGAATGATGAAGAAGTCCATGTAATATCTGACCTTCTTCCTCAGAGCAGAGATTCACTGTCAGACAGGCTGCTTCAGACATTGATCTCATCTCACAACTGAAGCAATGACAGCGTTTGCTTACTGCTTAAAGGGAGACCTCCAGGGTAAATGCACAGACAGGTGTACAAGCAAAGTTAGCAGTTGTCACTCTTCCCAAATGCACTGTGATATGGGATGTGTTCAAGGTAGCAGACTTGCTGGAGGGGCAGATTTACTTGCAGATTTATAGGAGACCTGAGATATCAGTGCAGAACTTCATGATAAAACACTGTTAGTAAAATCTATTGAAGAGGTGAATCCTCCTAGTTTCTGATTTCCATGAAGTTTGTGACTCCCTAATAATGAAATTAAAATTTGTATGATTGACAATCGTATGTTTGGTTATTTTGATCCAGCTGGGCTTTAATTTTAATATTTACCTTCCTGCCTATCGGGGAACTTGAGTAATTTTAACCTGCTATGATACTGTGCCGCTCCTCCCTTTGACAAAGTGGTATAGGCTGTGATCAGCTTGGCTGAGGGAGCTGGGATTGTTCGATCTGCTGAAGAGGAGGCTCTGGGGAGACCTTACAGCTCTCTCTAACTACCTAAAGGGAAGTTGCAGTGAGCTGGACTCGGCCTCTTCTCCCATGTAACCAGTGAGACGACGAGAGGAAATGGCCTCAAGCTGCACCAGGGGAGATTCACGTTGGACGTTAGGAAATACTGCTGCTCTGAAAGAGTGGTCAGGCACAGTAATGGGCTTCCCAGGAGGTGGTGGAGTCACCGACCCTGGAGGCATTCAAGGAATGTTTCAGGGATTTTGTGTTGAGGGACGTGTTTTAGTGAGAACTGTTGGTGATGATCTTGCAGGTCTTTTCCAACCTCGGTGATTCTCTTACAGCAGTTATTGCATATACTTTTTTCTATTCTACGTCACTTTGTATTTGGGCTGCTGCTTGGGATCTGCTCAGGAACACAGATTATCTTACATACTTTTGATCCGTAAAGATGAAAATGAGAATGAAGATGGGGTGGATTTTAATATCAGCTATTGGGTGAATACCAAGGATGTAAAAAGGGATTTGAAATATTGGATGGACTGAGATAAAAAAGACCTAGTGGAGATTGTATTGATTGAACTGTCTTTCCTTCTTCATGTATCAAGTTTGAAAGTGCTCTTCAATATCAGGCGAAGGTGACAAATTTCAATTAAATCATACCTTTACAGATTTTTTTTTCTGTTCTCATAAAAACGTTGTACAGAAGACTGCAATATTGAAGAGGAAGAGTGAGATTCAATTTCCAGTCAACTACTTTCCTGAACATAGGTGTCCTTCTGTCGGTGTCCACATGGGAGCTAGGAACTTGACTCAGGTCCCCACATAAAGGCACCTGATGAAAGTTGAGGTGCTGCAGGGTGCTCCTTGCTTCCTGCTGCTGGTACAGAAAAGCCTGGGTGTCTCTGGAGCTGCCTGTCACATTCAGCAGTCCTGTATGTCCTGAACTGCTGCACAGTTCTGTGCACTTTTCAGGCCGTGCTGTTGGATAAGGTGATGAGAGCACTTGACCAGTATAGGACAATACAGGAACACAGGATTCAGTCTTGTCTTGAGACTTTGGAGAGAAGAAATAAAAGTCAGCTTCAAATAGGCCCAGAACTGGGCAAGGGTCTTCCATCCCAGGCAGATCCTGCTGATGAACTGCTCAGCATAGAGTTGTCTCACGCTCACAGTGAGGAAACATCAAGAGGAGCAAAGCTGAAAGCCTCATGGTCAGGGGCTTTGCCTGAAAGAGAGTTAAATGTTAATCTGCTTTGTTTTACACAAATTACTTTGCTCCGAGTCCCCAGAGAATGCAAGATCTTGGCCAAAATGCAGTGCAAGGAACAGCTGTGCACTGCAGTAGAACCGATTTGACGGTAAATCTGGATTTCTCACCTGTAAGATGAAACAGACAAATGCTCATAAAAGAAAGCACTTCAGAAATTTTTAAAATGTGTATATCGTGGATGTGAAGTCAGAGAGCCCCATGACATCCAATTCTCCAAGTTTAACATTTGCGTAATTAGTCTCTAGACTAATGTTACTAGATTGCCAACGATAATAATGACAGATCTGTACTAGTACCAATGCAACCAGGTGATTCAGTTCATCAGCTGGAAGCTACTCTTCTGTCAGAGGTGGGTTGTACGCTGCCTATAAGAAAAGAATGTATATTAAGCTGGCTAGTTTACCCAGAATATCAGTGATTAAACAGATGCTCTTCAAGGTTTCTTTGAGTAGATGTGTGCGTGGGAGATACACATGAACACAGAAATCTTTGAAGGATACGAAGAATATATTAAAATTCCACATGTACAAAGCTAAGTATAAATGAATTGTTGTATCTAGTATTTTCTGTTCTCACATCAGGACCAACTGCAAGTAGAGTTCAGTATTTCACTGCTAACTGTAATGTCAGAACCTTGAGAAACTCAACAAATCAATCAACAGAATTATGCTCTCCTTTTAATATAGCTGTCCCTCCTTGATGATAGCAGAGAAGGGACAGTTTGCATTAGTGTTTAATCAGTAGGTTCCCTGACTTGGTCTTGAAATGTCAGTTCTTAGTCCCCCTTGCCTTGAAAAATGAAGATACTGGAATTTGGTGTAACTCCTTTGTGTGAGAGGTACAGTCCTCCTCCCAGTATTTGCCTCATGGAAGGGCTTGCTCATAACCCATAGTGTAGTGCTCATAACCTCACGTAGCGCAGTGAGTCTTGACAGAAGACTCAGTGGTAAACTCAGAAGTTTTCTCTGTTTATTTTCTTCAACCTTAAACACATTAATTTTTAGTCATTTTATTTAAACCTTGGTTTCGAGAAAATGTGACCAGTAAAACCTGGTCAGGAAAAAAGCATGATAAAATTATTCGCTCTGCTACAAGTTTTCAAATTATGAAGGTGAATGAAATCCCATCTATTTGAAGTTTCATTAGAAATACCCAAGCATTTTCCTTCCTACCCCGATATACCTTAACCTAGAGGTGGCAATTAAGTATTTGTTATCCTACAAAAGGAGGTTGAGTATGAACTGAGAAATCTGTCAATTTCTAATGGCATTTCTGTACGCCTTGTAGTGAAAGTGGTGAAGACAGATGAAAGGCAAGTAGGTTGGAATATTAAATGATCATTCTTCACACTGAATAGCAATTTCATGCACTTTGAATGCAAGAATTAGAGCCTCTTGTTCTGTAACTTGATCACAGCTCAGTAACTCCTAAGCTAATTTCTTAAAGGCTCATCTGTAGTCTTAGCTGATTATCCTCCCATAGTGAAATGTTTGGGATGGAAGACAGCAGCAAGTAGAGATCGCTGATTTATTGGATTGCAGCCATTATGGCTACCCTAGGAGGACTTGGGAGCAAGTTCTGTTTTCCATGTATTCAAGCTAGAGTGAACCTTTGCCCCAACTGTACTAAATGTAACTATGTGAAATGCTTGTTAGTGTATCAGTAGTAAGGGTAAGCACTCTATTCAGAGTCACTGCAGTCAAAGACTTGCAGGTAGTTTTCAGAGTTCAAGACAAGTGGCTCTGTGGGCATGCTGCACAGCCATGGTCCCTCATGCATCCCTACTGGTGGACTGCCAGAGTGCCCTGTGCTTCCCTTTCAGCCTCTGCATCTTTGTTTCCTTCTCAGGGAATCAGGGTAGGAGATGAAAGGCAGAGATAACATGCAGAGTGCTTTGCCCACCTGTATTTTCTGGAGAAGTGCCTTCAGATGTCTTGGCACAAGGTTTCCCTAATGATTTCGTTGTGCTTTGCATATGGCTGCAGACTAGCACTGTAGGCCAACTTTGAACACACAACATAAAGTTAATGTAGGTGCCCTGCTCACATAGAAGCAAAACTTCTTCTGACAGAGTGGCAATGTCCTGCAGAGACAGTGCGACATCTTTTATGCCCTATTGCCTGATGCTGATCTCTTCCTCCCCTTGGTCCTCATTGCCTGAGTGCTTCAGGTTCTCAAATCTTCCCACCGCTCAAGTAAACACACCAAACCAGCTACACACAAACTGTTGCTAGCTAAACATGGATTTCTAATTCTTTAACTTCCAACACATACTCACTCAGCACCCAGCCGTTATGTCTGGACATCTTGTCCTTGGAAAGAGATAAGTTTGGAAGGACGACAGAGGAGAGTATCCTGATGCCCGCCTGCTTCATCCCAGCCTGAGCCAATCCGGCCTTGTCCAGAGGCCAAGCCTGCCTTAATAATTGTTAGGTCTGATTTTCTTTTGCTGATGGTCTCTTGTCCAAACACAACAGCCTTACAACACGCTTTCTAGTCCACAATACTATAGCCATATTACTCACAACATTTAAAAACTAATTCATGCTGCAAAACTGCAATAATCACATAATCCAGTGTACAATCAATGAACGTAAAGATTTTATAATTAAGAAAAAAAACAGAGAGTTTGGCTAAGCTGGTTATAACAACAAATAGAGTGCTCAGCCATGTCCTTGGTGCACTGCAAAACTCCAGAGGAGGGATCCCCAGAAGAGATCCTTTTCTTCTAGCAGTCAGCTCTTAAATGGGCCTAGGAGAGGTGCAGCCAGGCTCCAACCGTTCCGCAGCACAGCTGAATTCCCTTCACCTGTGCTTCTGTGGCTAACTCATGGCATGCCTCAGGTGACCAATCAGAGGTTCAGGCCGTGATTCAGCAGTTCCCATATATCCAGCAGCTGTATTTCCAAAAGACATTCCTAAAACACGTGGTAGTTCTACTTTTTCACATCAGCTATTTCTAAGGACAAGTTACAAAATACAAACACGTTGTGCTCTACCTCTTCTGATCAGTTCCCCCTCTTCAATCTCTAATGCAGAAACAACATTCCATTCCCTCAATTCCCCCCATCTGTCCCCCTTTTCTTCTTTTTTCAAGGTTGATTTCTGCAATTCTTTTCTATGGTGTGATTTCATAGACATCTTCGTCTTCTTCCCTTTCTTCATTCCTCACCTCCTCTAACACCATCATTTTATCTATTTTTTATGGTGGTGGTGTGTTAATCAAATGTTGTTTCTACATTAGAATTGGATAATATTATTCTTATTTCATGATCTCCGCTATCATAGTTCTTTTTGGAAGCCCTTCTACTTAACTTGGGGAAGATCTCTGATAGTTTACATCACTTATCCTCTAGATGAACCTTCCCAGGAACGCACACTCTGTACAGAGGTGTACAGATGTATATTTTGTCATACACACTGCAAGAATATCCTGCACGAGCCATCGCTGAATGGAGACCCATCAAACACAGCAGATGTTCAAGCATTTTTGCTGGCATCTAGGACTTTTTCCATTAGCACAAGTACTTGCATTTTCCTCTGAAAACCAGCCAAAGCCAAGCTTGTCATGCAGTCGAGCCAGGCACAGCACTTCTCCCCATACAGAACTGCAGTGAGGAGCTGGCTGTGCTGGGCTTCCTC
>NW_024967554.1:0-5655 GCF_019238085.1 Lagopus leucura
ACAGCACCAGGCTCTGCTCTGCATCTTCACGCTTCTGCATCTCATCCTCCAGCCTGGGGTGCAACAGGAGGGAGGTCAGAGTGAGGTGAGGGGGCATAAAACCCCATTTTAGGGATACCTAAGGGGGAAATTCTTTGTTTCTGGCACAGGCTGCCCAAAGAAGGTGTGGGTTTCCCACCCTGGAGGTGCCTAAGGCCAGGCTGCATGGGACCCCGGGCAGTCTGATGAAGTGGGGGGCAACTAACCCATAGCAGTGGTTGGGTTGGAAAGGCTTTGAGGTGCATCCCTTGCATCCCCCCCATCCTTACACCCATCACACACCAAAGGACCACCCCTGGGTCCTTTGCAACACATCTCAGTCCTCACCCAACATCCCCAGCCCATTCCCTTGTCGCCGTCCCCCCTTCCCAGACCACACCGGTCCCCTCCCTGGTGTGTCCTGGTTCATTCTGGAGTCCCCGTCTCCATCCCAGTACATGCTCCATCCCTTTGCAACACATCCCAGTGCATTCCCTATGGCCTATTCCCTATTTCCTGCTTCCCATCCCAGTGCATCTCAATCTCCATCCCTCTGACCCCCACTGCATTTCCTATTCCCCACCCCCAGCGTATCCCAATGCATCCTAAATCCATTCCCAGCACCTCCGGATGCATCCCCCGCTGCCCACCCCATTATGACCTCCGCTTCACTTCCCGGTGCATCTCCACTCATCTCCAGTTCCCACCCCAGACCACAGCCAGTCCCTCCTCAACACATCTCCGTTCATCCCACCGTTTCCATTCCAGAGCCTCCTCCACCCCAACGGCTCTCGGTCCCCACCACTGTGAATTCCGCTTCACCCCACGGTCCCCACCCCCAGATCACTCCCAGTCCCTCCCCAGCACATCCCGGCTAACTCACCTCACATCACTCCCATTCTCCCCTCTACACATTTCGGTGCGCCCACCCTTCCTTCCCCGTCGCATCCCGGTCCTCACATCACATCACATCGCTCCCGCTCCCTCCCCATACAGCTCGCTGTCCCGCTCCCCTCCCATCACACCCCCTCCGCTCCTCCTCCCGCCGCGCACCGCCGCCGCAGCCCCTGCAGCTCCGCCGCGAGCCCATCGCGCTCTCCCTGCAGCCGCTCCCTCTCCCGGCCGAGGCGCTGCAGCCGCTCCCGCAGCCCCCGCAGCTCTCCCCGCACCAACCCCGCAGCGCGGGGAGCGGCGGCGGCGCGGCCGATGGCCGAGCGGAGGGCTCCGTTCTGCCTCTCCAACGCCCGCACCCTCTCCAGGAAAGCGGCGAAACGATCGTTCAGAGCCGCCAACTCCGTCCGCTCCGCGCTGCGCCCCGCCGAACGCGCATCAACGGGAACCGGCGGAGAATCGAGGGTGCGGTCCCGGGGTGGGGAGAAATCGCGACTCATCGCGGCTGCGGGAAGAGGCGGCCGTCGGTTGCGGGGATTGACAGCGAACGGCGGCTCCGCCCCGGCGGGGGGACGCGGGAGTGAGGAGCAACGGGAGGGAAAAGAGGGGAGGGGCTGGGGGTGGGGGCGGGGCTCCCGCAGGTGCCCCCGGTCGCTCCCTGGGCTCAGGTGGGAGCTGCTGAGTGCCAAAAGCAGCGGGGTTTGAGCATCGCTTGCGCTCCCCATCCCTCCATCACTGTCACTGAATTCCATAGTAATTCGATTTCGGTAAGGAAGCATTTAAGAAAAACGTAACGTCAGTTCTATACTGTTTTGGGCACGTGTTTACAACACATTAATATAGATTTTCTTGGAGAATTTTATTTTTATTGTATTGTAATGTATTTATTTTTTCCCAGCTTTGCGCTCTTCAAAACCAAATGGAAAAATCCCACGCAGCGTTCGGAGGAGCGCGGCTCTTTTCTCAGTCTCTGCTGCCACCGTGTGGTCAAAGAGCGGAACTGCAGGAGTGGCGCTCGGGGGACGGTTGAGCCCTGGAGGCGGCGGTGGCGGTTTTAGGGCCGACGGAACTTTTAGAGGCGGTGCTGCTGCTGCTGGTTTTATGGGGCGGAGGGGATCAGGGTTGCTCAAGGCGGTTCGGACCTCCCCGGCTCCAGCACTGCCCCGCAGAACGCTCTTGGAGCTGCTTAGCGCGTCGCTCTGCCCTCCCGCTCCGAGTCTCTATTCTCTATGGTAATTGGTCATACTGTCGCTAACATGCAAGTGTTGCGACACACAGAAGTCGCGACTCTCCACTCTGACAGCTCTGCGTCGTCAGTTCGCCAATACCTACGATAATAGGGCTTGCGACTGTCCTGCGCATGTGCAGTGAAACGCGGAAAGTCTGTTTGTTTTAACCGTTCTGCGCTCCCAGACCTCCAATCTCTATGCTTCTTTGGTCCGCCAGGCTGTAGTACACATGCGCAAACAGCTCTTACCGCTCTGCGCCACAGTTCCTCCAATCTCTATGGTCTTCGGTCCGCCAGGCGGCATTACGCATGCGCACAGGCTCAAGCAAGCACTTTGGGAAGCCTGTGGGGCACACAGGGGGGGCACAGACAGGCGCTGGGGGACCGAGCGTAAGGGAGCTTTGGGGTCTCCAGAAGTCATCTGCCCCACCGGGAGACGCCCCCGATTTTGGGGTGTCCCCAGTTAGGAACTGCCTCACTTTATAGAATCTCCCCATTTTTGAGGTTTCCCCATTTCTGAGCATCCACATGGCTTCCACTAAGGGAATCTGTTTGGGGCGCGGGTAGGATTGGGATGAGGACAGGGGTGGGATGGGATTGGAACTGGGATGGGATTGGGGTTGGAGAGGATGAGAGTGGGGATTGGGATGGGAATGGGGATGGGATTGAGATGGTGATGAGGATAGGGATGGAAGTGTTGATAGGGAGGGGATGGGGACAGATGAGAACGGGATAGAACTGGGGTGAGGATGGCATGGTTTTGGGGTATGGATGAGCACAGGATGGGGTGAGGATGTGGCTGAGAAGACCCCCGGGTGCCCCCCACCACGCAGCGCCGGTGCGGCCGTTCCGATCACCTTTATTGGAGGAAACCAACAGAAAACCCAACGGCGCCCGGCGCCGCGCAGCCCCACACCCCACAGCACTCCCACCCCAACAGCAACGGGGCACGGAAGGAGATGGGGGGCAGACGTGAGGCCAGGCCCCCCCAAAGACCCCCACCCCCCCCCCAAAAAAAAACCCAAATGAAGCAGGGCGGAGCGGCAGGGCCCGGCAATGTCGGTTTTCCTCCTTTTTTTCCTTTCCTTATGCTGATTCTTGGCTTGATTTTGGCGGGGCGGCGCTGGGTTTTCTGTTCCATTTCGGTGTTGGGGTTGGGGACGGCCTTCACTCGCCGCACTCCTCCTCCTCGCCGTCCACTGACAGCGCTGCATACTTGCTGGCGTGGCTGAACTGTGGGGTGCAGCGCCAGTGCTGTGAGGCTGGGCCCTGCCCCACAACCAGGCAAACCCATCCCCAATAGCCCCCAACCTGCAAAAAGCCTCAAATCCCAAAGCCCTGTAGGTGTCCAAAGCCCCAAATTCACAGAAAACCCCATACAGCCCCCAAACTCCAAAGCCTTGGGCTGTGCCCTACAGCTCAGCCGGAGTGTGGCACTGCCCCCAGCCCCATCCAACCCCACTGGGGTCACAGCCAGGTCCCATCAGGTCCTACTGGGGTCACTCCCTTAATGGGACCTGATGCTAATGCATCAGACCCAGGTCTCACCTAATGCCACTGGGTCACACCCAGGTCCTGTCAGGTCCCACTGGGGTCACACCCAGGTCCTGTCAGGTCCTACTGGGGTCACACCCAGGTCCCGTCAGGTTGCTAATGAGACTTGATGCTAATGCATCAGACCCAGGTCCCATTCAATCCCTCTGGGGTCACTCCCAGGTCCTGTCAGGTCCTACTGGGGTCACTCCCTTAATGGGACCTGATGCTAACACATCAGACCCAGGTCTCACCCAATGTCAGTGGGTCACTCCCAGGTCCCGTCAGGGCACTAATGGAACCTGATGCTAATGCATCAGACCCAGGTCCCATTCAATCCCTCTGGGGTTGCACCCAGGTCCCACTGGGGTTACCCCCAGGTCCTGTCAGGTTCCCCCATGACACTCACGGGGGCTGGGCTGTCCTCCAGTCTCTTTGGCTCAGGCGCAGCTCTTGCCTCATGCTCCTTGCGGCCGTCTTTCCTGGGGAGGGATGGGGATGGCACTGAGCAGGGTGACGCAGGGCAGCATCCCCTCGTTAACCCTAACGAGCGGCACTCACCTCTCGGCCGAGCTCCCACTGCGCGCCTTCGGGCCATCCCGGCCCCCATCTGGCTTGTTCTCATCCCCTGGGGAGGAGACATGACCATGTGCTGAGGACGCCGTGTCCACCCAACCTAAAGCCACCATGCTCCCAATGCCACCAAGGGGACACTTCTGCCCCCCATCCCACCCCACTGCCTGCCCCCCTCACCTCTCCGGTGGGTGCTCCTCGGGGTGGCCCCGTTCTCTGCAGGCGGGCGGGAAGCCATCTGGCTGCTGGGGGGACAAAGGGTCACAGCGGGGTCAGAATGGGGTCAGAGAGGGGGACAGGTGTGGGGTCAGGCATTGGGGTTGGCCATCGGGGTCAGACATAGGGGTTGGCCACCGGGGTTGGCTTTTGGGATAAGATAATGGGTGTCAACCACTGGGGTTGGCCACTGGGGTGAGATACGGTGGTAAATCATTGGGGTTGGCTATTGGGGTCAGACATGGGGGTCCACCATTGGGTTGGCTATTGGGGTCTTGATCATTGGGGTGAGCCATTGAGGTTGGCCATTGGGATGAGATAATGGGTTTCAGATATGGGGTCAACCATGGATCAGAATGTGGGGGGTGATCAGTCACTGCATCAGCGTTATAGGGGAATGTTTTTGGGATTTCAGTCCCAGGGGATTAATTTTGGGGATTCAGTCCTAGCAAGAACCTGCGGGGGAACAATTTGGGATTCAGCCCCGCACCAACCTCACAGGAGAACCATTTGAAGGTTCTGACCTCAGACAAATCTTATAGGGAACTGATTTGGGAAGGCCGAGCCCCATGCCAACTTTGCAGGGGAAGATTTGGGTTTCTGCCCCCCCCCAACCTCTGCAGGGGGAACACCCAGGACTCCCAGCCCCATGCCAAGCCCTCAGGAAACCGTTTGGGCTCCCAGCCTTGTACTGAGATCCCAGCAGAACGCTTCGGGCTCCCAGCCCCATACCAAGCCCCCCATCACCCCTCACCTGCTGGGTGAGTGCTGCTCGGAGTCAGAGCCCGGGGAGCGGCCAGCGGTGCTGCTGCTGCGCTTGGCCCACGCGTTCTCCTTGGGGGGCGGCGCGGGCATCACCTTCAGCGGCTGCTTCTCCTCGCGGCCCTCCTCCTCGCGGCCGCACGCATCGCCCTCCACCGACTTCTCACTCTCCCTCCTCCGTGTGGCTGCGGGGGGCACAGAACGGCGGGCAGGGCTGGGGGTGAGCCCTCTTTGCACCCCCCCCATCCCCAGTCCCCCACCCACATCCCAACCCCCAGACCCCCATCCCACATCCCCCCACGCTCCCCACCCCCTAAATCCCCCTACACCCCCCATCCCAACCCCATCCCCTAAATCCCCCTATACGCCCCATCCCATACCCCACATCATGCATCCCCTCCATCCCCCATCCCATCCCAACCCCATCCCCTATA
>NW_024967555.1:0-1152 GCF_019238085.1 Lagopus leucura
TCCCTGCCTACCTTCAGCACGGGGCTGCGAGGCGCTCACGGCTCTTCCCTTTGCAGGTACAGCGCTGTGAGCACAGGTAGGACCCCGGTGTTGGCGCTGGGTTTCCTTGTTTTTCACCTTTTTTGTCCTTGTTTTTCCCTTTTTATCCTTGTTTTTCACCTTTTTTGTCCTTGTTTTTAACCCAAAACGCATCTGCGGTGCGAAGGCTCCCATTGCAGGGCGAGCTTTGGGGTCCGACACGGCGCGGCGCCCCATAGCGTTCCATAGGGACAGTGTTGCTCCATGGCTGCTTGGGGTCCCCCCACCCCTGGCTGCTTTTTGGGGTGCTTTACCCAAAACCTATGAATGGTGAAGGTCCCTTTGGAGGGTGGGTGCACGCAGAGGGGCTCCCCCCAAGTGTCCCATCCCATGGGGTGCTGCTCCGCGGCCGCTTGTGGGACGCCCATCTCCCAACGTTTGAGGGCTTTACGCAGCCCCCAAATCCCGCAAGCCCCCCCTTTTCACCCCATTCCTCCTTTTCCTCCCCAAACCCCAGCATCCCATCCCACAGAGCCCAACCTTCTCCACGCCAACGCCGACGCCCTGCAGCGTTTGGTCGCTTTGTCCCACGGTCACAGCAGGGAGTGCGGCTTCGTCCCCGACGTGAAGCCCCCAACCCCGGGCAGCCCGGCCCCGTTGGTGTGGGAGTGCGTGGCCGGACACAGCTTCACGTGGGGCGGCCCCAGCGATGCCCCACAGAGGGGTGACGGAGGCGGGGGGGGCTCACAGAGGGGCTCCCCTGCGGTCCCCGTCCGTCGGAGGTCGCTGCGGAGGTCGGGGGTCGTGATGGAGGTGATGGTGGAGGAGCCCGACGCCGGGAAGGACGATGGAGTTTGGTCACCTGGGGGTGGTGGAGATGGCGGTGGCGATGGAGGTGAGTTTGGGTTGGATAGGATCGCAGAATCTGCCAGGTCCCATAGGGGCCATGGGGTCCAGGTCTGTCCCAGCATCACCAGCTCCATCCCCACATCCCATAGGGCTCATGGGGTCCAGGTCTGTCCCAGCATCACCAGCTCCATCCCAGGGAGGTGAGTTTGGGTTGGATAGGATCATAGAGCATCCCAGGTCCCATAGGGGCCATGGGGTTCAGTTCAGTCCCAGCATCACCAGCTC
>NW_024967555.1:1162-4530 GCF_019238085.1 Lagopus leucura
CCAGCATCACCAGCTCCATCCCACAGATCCCATAGGGGCCATGGGGTCCGGTTCTGTCCCAGCATCACCCCATGGAGGTGAGCTGGCGCCCCTCCTTGTCGCACAACATCCCAGGTCCTGTAAGGGTTTTTCTGTCCAACTCCATCCCCACAGACACCAAAACAAATCCCCCAGCCAACGCAGCTCCATCCCAGTGGGTGCCGCATCCCATCCTCCTCTTCCTTTACCCCTCCAGCACCTCGGCCTCAACTCACCACCGCCCTCCCTGCAGCTCCCCAGGGGCAGACAGAGGCAGAAGTGCCGGCAGCGGATCGCCAGAGGTGAGCCATGGCCCCACAGTGGGATCTGCTGAGCTCCAAGTTGCACCCGGACCCATTGGGATCCATGAGGGCTTCGTCCCCGCGCTGCTGTTGAACTGAAGGAAGCTTCCCCCAATAAAATCCCCTCTGGGTGGTTGGGGCAGAGCTGATTCTGAGCGTTGTGTTCCAGCAGCACGCCTGGGTTGGAGGAGAAAGCAGAGCAACACGCCGTGCCCCAAGAGGAGGAGGAAGATGAGGACCAGGCCGAGGAAGACGACCTTGCCTACAACGATGATTGGCGTGATGAGAATTACCAGCCGCCCCAGGACAGGTGAGAGGGGCTCCAGCAGCACCCAGCCACGTCCCATGGGGTTCAACCACATCCAAAAGGGTGAGAGATGCCCAATGGGGTCAACCTCATCCCATAGGGTTCAACCACATCCAGCAGGATCAGTGATGCCCAATGGGGTCAACCATGTCCTATGGGGTTCAGCCATGTCCTATGGGGTCAATCCTATCCTACAGCATCCAACCACAGCCAATAGGGTCAACCAGATCCCACGGCATCCAACCACACCCAACAGGCTCAGCGATGCCCAACGGCGTCAACCACATCCACAACCCTCATCCAGTGGGCTCCACCAATGCCCAACCAGATCCAAACCACGTCCAAAGGGGGTCAACCCCATCCCAACAGAGACGACCGCGTCCTCTGACTCCCAGCTGTGCTCAACCCATTCAATCTGCCCCATATCTTCATCTTCTGCCCCCAGCGACTCCGAGCCGCAGCGACGCCAAAGCCAGCCCCAGGCCCGTAAGAAAGCCGTGAAGGAGGAGCAGGATGAGCAGAACCCGATGGACTCCAGCTCAGCAGAAGACAAGGGTGGGCAAATCAGGTGAGCGGCGAAGGCCAGGGTGGTGAGGAGAGGCAGGGGAAGGGGCATTTGGGACAGCCTGGACATGCTGCTGCTTTGTGGGCACGAGGAAACCGTCCCAAAAGCTGTACGAGGTTCAAGCCTGAGCTCTGGCAGGGTGAGAGAGCCGCGTGTTTGCAAACGGAGGCGACAAAATGCATGGTGGGGAGACGGCACCGGGGTTTAATGCTCCTCCATCACTGTGCTGGAGCTTGAGAGGGGTTGGTCCCCATCCTGGGGGCAGCCATCCTCAGCATCCCCCAGCACTGTGCATGTGCTGCTGCTGCTGCTTTGGGTGCTTCAGCCCACGGCACCGAGCTGCTGCCAACCAAGGGGGGGGGAAGCACCGAGTCCAAAGAGGGAGCTGGACCCCCAGAACCGCCTCTGCTGTCGGTCAGGCAGGCGGCCAAGGACTTTTGTTCCACCTGCGAGCAGCAACAGGAATCCACACGCAAATCCCCTTGCCATGCACGGGGATCACGGCCGCGCGCAGCCCTGCATTCCGTGTTCTGTCCCTGCTGTGCACAGGGTGCAATGGTGAGCCCAGCAGAGCCAAGCGCAGGGCAACGTGGAACACAAGCGCTCTGCTCTTCACCGCTGTTTGGGGCTGAGTTTTTTTCCACCCCTCCTTGCCAAACCGCGCGGGCTCCAAGTTGGCTCTTGTGCTGTAGAGGAGATGGGGGAACTCAAGGGGTCAAGAGCACAAAATGCACGCAGCTGCTCTCGGTGCCGCGCCGACGGCCCCACACTTCACTGCTTGGGCTTCTGGAGCCAGCGCTGTTCTGGGTTTCCATACGAAAGGCATTAAAAACAAACAGCAAAAAGCAGAACTGATTTGTGCTTGGAGTTGGCCGCCCTCGGATTTCACCTTTGTTTGCCACTGACAGACAGGTGAGCGCCGCCCTCCTCCTCCTCCTCCTCGGCTCCCCTCGGCCGTTCCCCGCTTTGCTGTGGCTCTCAGCCCTTCCCATCTCTTGCAGGTGCCCCAAAATGGCCAAGATGCCGCCTTCCCACGAAGTCTCTCCCAGTGGAAGCCGATGGTAAATCCCTTATCGCTTTCTTCCCCTCCCTGCCCGTCCTCGGGGGTCACGCAGCACCAGAATTCAGTTTGGGGGTAGAAAGGTTCGCTGCAGGTCCGGGTGGCCTCTGCTGACAGCAGAAGTAAAAATGGGGTGATTTTCGTACCTTTGGGCCTCAGATGTGGCCATAAAGCAGACGCTGCCTTTTGGGTGAGCAGAAGCGAACCTCAGGCCGCAAGGATGGGTTTGATTGCAGACATCACAGTGCAGATCTGCAACCTCCATCGCTTGCTCCATAGCTGCACACCACAGCTGTGATTTCACGTCTCCATCTCTGGTTGCAGGGCAGAAATTCCCACAGAGATGAGAAAAGCCGCAGGGCAGAACGATGCAGATGGGAACAAAAACCCAGGGACGGCGACTGGAACCCGAAGCTGCTGCAGAACCGCGTTCAAGGCTTTGTAATGAGAAATAAAGGATCTGTTTCTGCTCCAAGTTGTCTGAAAGGGGCGTTTGTTCACAGCGCTGCGTCCCAGCGCGAGGAGGGAGAGGAAAATCCAGCACAATTGGGAAGGGAACGGTTGAAGGACCGTTGGGTTGCGTCGCTCTCGTTGGGAGCCACCGCCTGTGGCTGCCGTCCAACATCCTGGACCCTACAGCACATCCCAGAGCCAAAGATGAACGGCCTGCAACGCATCCAGGCTCTGTGCTCGAGGCAAGAACCCAGCACAGAAC
This sequence comes from Lagopus leucura, assembly GCF_019238085.1. Classification (NCBI taxonomy): domain Eukaryota; kingdom Metazoa; phylum Chordata; class Aves; order Galliformes; family Phasianidae; genus Lagopus; species Lagopus leucura. Next base: position 4,130 of record NW_024967555.1, read on the forward strand.
CCTTCTTTCCTATTGCAGCTGCAAGCAGCCGACGCGGCCGTGCGATGAGGACGTGGCCCAGATCGGCCCCAAAAGAATCAGGTAGGGAAAACCCCCTCCGTGCTTCCTGACGTTGAGCTTTGGATGGATGGAATGGACGGGGAAGGAATGGATGGGGAAGGAATGGATGGGATGGAGAGGGAAGGAATGGATGGGGAAGGAATGGATGGGATGGACGGGGAAGGAATGGATGGGGAAGGAATGGATGGGATGGATGGGGAAGGAATGGATGGGGAAGGAATGGATGGGGAAGGAATGGATGGGGAAGGAATGGATGGGGAAGGAATGGATGGGGAAGGAATGGATGGGATGGACGGGGAAGGAATGGATGGGGAAGGAATGGATGGGGAAGGAATGGATGG